>NW_022630090.1:341219-561219 GCF_010909765.2 Amblyraja radiata | reverse complement strand
AAGATAATTTACTTCTGACATTACATATGAGTTTTCTGACTCTGCTGAGTATATATTTTTTATGTTGTATTGCAAATGCCCGGCAATTAATACGGTCCACGATCCAGTATCGGGTGTTTGACTGTGTTCTTCCAGCAGCGCCCACTCGTCACCTTGTCTTCACATTTGTCCAACAGTTCATTTGTGGTTAACCGCCATTCAACACATTATCTTATAATATAAACTGTTTCCGTAACATGGACATTCTTAGAGCCATCGTAATACGAACATCCCGCTCTGTTCATGGTTGTAACTTATATCAGATCATTAGATCAGGTAAGGTGAGGATGGTCTATTATTGTCACATGGTCCTAGATGCAGTGGAAAGCGTGACTTTGCTCGCTGTCTATTCAGTCCAGATATGCCATACATCGATACAATCAATTAAAACCCTGTAGTTGGAGCGTGGAGGATGTTACAGAATGCAGAGCACAGTGTATTATATAGCATATCGTGCTGAATATTGTTGATTATTTCCATCAAACCCTGAATTATCCGTGTATTAATGAGATTCAATAACCTTAGTTCAAGTCACATTGTGTCATTCAGTTCTCCGTCTAACTGGACAAGTGCAGTTGGATAATTGGTGTTCTGTAAAAAATACAAAACTAAGAATGTGTGTAAATATATTATTTAAATGTGCATGTTTATATCTGGAACAATGGAACAATAAGTCGTGAAAGATCCCTCTGGGGACACGATATTGTAGACAATTAAAATGAGAGGCGTTTTAGGTTTGAGCTTCAGGTTTAAGTTTGATATTGTTACACGAGTACATGTGAAAAGCGATATGTTGCATGCTATCCAAACACATCAGATATATCATATATTGACAGTATCATTTCAAATTCGAGGACAACGACTGGTGGGCTAATGGATTCACATGGAGAATGAGCTACCAGAGGAGGTCGTTGAGGGAGTCATTGTTACAACCTTGCAATGGGAGTTAAACTTTTTAGTGGATAGGAACGATTTGGGGTTATGTGGGCGAAAGATGGGTTGGAGTGATTCATAGAAACATAGAAACATAGAAATTAGGTGCAGGAGTAGGCCATTCGGCCCTTCGAGCCTGCACCGCCATTCAATATGATCATGGCTGATCATCCAACTCAGTATCCCGTACCTGCCTTCTCTCCATACCCTCTGATCCCCTTAGCCACAAGGGCCACATCTAACTCCCTCTTAAATATAGCTTCGTGCAGATGGGGCACATCGGTCGGTAGCTGGGCCGAAAGGTCTATTACCGTGTTATCTGACAATATATAGAGCCATGTGGAAGATGCAGAGTGAGGTATATAGTTCGCACCATTGAGAGTATTGTAGTGCATCCGTTACTTGGAGGAGCATCCACTATAGGATATCCACTAGAAACCCACTGACTCCCATGGCTATCTAGGCTACTCTTCTTCCCACCCTGCTTCCTATAAGGACTCCATCCCCAACTCCCAATTCCTCCGTCTACACCGCATCTGCTCCCAGGATGAGGTGTTCCACACCAGGGCATCTGAAATGTCCTCATTCTTCAGGGAACGGGGGTCCCCTCCAGCACTATAGACGAGGCTCGCACCAGGGTATCTTCCATACCCCGTAACATTGCTCTACCCCCCCCCCCTCCCACTCGCAACAAGGGAATAGTCCCCCCAGACCTCACCTTTCAACCCACTAGTCCCCTTCCATTCCGTATCCGACCTCTCTGCCCTGGGTCTCCTTCAGGGCCAGAGCGAGCAACACCGGAAATTGGAGGAACAGCATCTCATATTCCGCTTGGGGAGTCTGCATCCTGGTGTCATGAACATTGAATTTGTTCAATTCTGTTAGCCCTTGGTGTCTTCTCCACGTTCCCAGCTCCCCCTCAGCCCTCGGACTGCTCCTCCTCCTTTTTCCTTTCTTCTCCCCGCCCCACCCCCTCCCCTCCTCACCCCCTCTCAGACCGAAGAAGTGTTTCGGCCCGAAACATTGCTTATTTCCTTCGCTCCATAGATGCTGCTGCACCCGCAGAGTTTCTCCACCATGTTTGTATACAGTCGATTTTCCAGCATCTGCAGTTCCTTCTTAAACACTTCTTAAACACTTGGAGGAACTGACCGGTCTGGACAAGTCTTTAACTACGTTAGTTGTTTTATTTCCGAGGCAGCGTGATGTGTAGATGGATTCAATGGTGGGACGTCTGGTTTCTGTGATGGATTGGACTCTATTTATAACTGCAATTTCTCGCGGTCTTGGCAGATCAGTTACCACTCCAATCTGTGGTGCGACCCGACAATATGCTTTCCACGATATATCCCGAGAACCTTGTCAGAGTCACTGGAGATAAGCCACATTTCCGCAGACTCCTGCTGAAGTAGAGGCGTTGATGTGCCTTCTTGGAAGTCGCATCAATTGATTACCCCGCGAGAGATCGTTGGTAATCTTACACCATGCAACTTGAGCACTCGACCATTTTCAATTCCATACCATTGATGCAGCTGTGGGCTGTACTCCACCATACTTCATGAAGTCAATAACTACGACCTTCAACTTGCTGACATTGAAAGAGGGGTTATTGTCCTGACATCGTGTCACTAAGTTCACCATCTTCGTCTTCTATTCCATCTCTACGATGCACATTATTTGACCCATCCCACTTGTATCATCGGCTAACTCGTAAATACAATAAGAGCCGGGTTTGGCCGCACATTGGCGAGTGTAAATGAGGTATAGTAGCGGGCTGAAAACCAATACTTGCAGGCGCTGATGTTATTCTGGAGGAAGTGTAATCTGTAATCACTGACTGAGGACTGTTGGTGCTAAAATCGAGCATTCAGTGGAAGAGTGGGAAAAGATACCCCGGTCCCGGAGTTTGGAAAAGCAAACCATCGCATCCTTTTGCGCATACATGTACACATTGCTAAACGCATACAGTAAAGTTCGAGACTGTTCTTACTTTCAATATTATCCGCGAACTGACCTAGGCACCAGTAGTGGCTACCTCGCCAACAGGCTGTCTGTCCTTTCTTCTTATTTCTTATTTTTAATGTATTAAAACGTATGTTTTAGTTTTCCTTGGTTTGTTTTATGTGGGGTTGTGTGTGAGGGGGGGGGGGGGGGGGGGACTTTTATTCAATCTCTTTCTTCGACGGAGATGTTTTTTTTTTTCCGCATCGTAACTCCGTCCGCACTGAGCGCTAATGCGGCTTTTTCACTGGGCGACGACGCAAGAGTTAACCAGAGTTTTAGATAGTGGGAACCTCGTGCGATAACAGTACGGCATTCGTGGACCACCGTGGACCACCGTGGCGCTAACGGCAGGTAATCGTGTAACTTGGTGACTCGGGAGAAAATTCAAGCAAGTTTGACTTTCTCCAAGAGTGACTTGTACACTTGTGGTTGAGCATTGCAACATTATATGAACGTAGTGGCCAGTGCGATATCCGTGCGATATCCGTAATAACTCTTGCGGTTACCGTGGGAACTCCTGCGAACGGTGAACCCGGAAGCTGGACAGAGGGGACAGAAGGTGAGTTAAAATTGTCTTCTGTGGGATTGAATTTAAAAAATAAAGATTTGCATCCGCATATGGACATCAACCTATTCATGAGTTATGTTAATGAGATTCAAGAAAATAACTATAATCTTTAAAAGGGACTTTAAAAGGGACTTTACTGAAAGGTCCCGCATTTTTATGGTCCGTGAGAAAATTTTCACATGTACTTCTTTGAGAGATACAGCTCGGAGTCCTCGCCGACTAGCGATCGATGCCTTTCCGAAGCAGGGTCCGGAACGCTCCCAATCAATGTTCTCCAGAGACCCGCGTAAGGAGTGAACTGCACATGCTGGTTTAAACCGAAGACAGACACAAAACGCTGGAATAACTCAGCAAGTCAAGCAGCATCTCTGGAGAAAAATAGCTGATGTTTCGGGACGAGACACATCTTCAGACTCAATTCCGATTAGGATGTCTGAAGAAGGGTTCCCATTCGAATCGCCGCCTATTCTTTTTCTCCAGAGATGCTGCCTGACCCGCTGACTTACTCCAGCGTTTTATGTTTTTCTTCCCAGATCTGACTAACCTGCTGAGTTACACCAACATTTTGTGTCCTTTTGTGCGTATTAACCAGCATCTGCAGTTCCTTTAGACATTACCTAACTTCAGATTTTAGAGATATAGCGCGGAAACAGGCCCTTCGGCGTACCGAGTCCGCGCCGACCACCTATTCTTATCCGGCTTCAGAACGGTTCTTCCTTCCATTCGTTTGGGTACTGACCCGACCTACCAACCTACCTCAATGCGGACATTGGACTTTTCCCCCCTGGAACTGTCCTGAAAACATATATTCTGAACTCTGGTATTTTCCTCTTCGCTCTACCTGGTGTTCTTGTGCATGCGTCGGAAGGAACAGCAGATGCCGGTTTAAAGAGAATGCTGGAGTAACTCGACGGTTCAAAATGCTGGAGTAACTCAACGGGACATGCAGCATCTCGAAAGAGAAGGAACTGGTGACGTTTCGGGTCGAGGCCCTTCTTCAGACTGTACGTGGCTTGGTTATATTCATGTATAGCATTATCTGATATGATTGTATAGCACGCAAACAAAAGTGTATTCCCTGCATAGAATCATACAGCGTAGAAACAGGCCCTTCGACCCAACTTGCCCACACCGACCAATATGTCCCATCTACACTAGTCCCACTTGCCCACGTTTGGCCCATAACCATCTAAACCTATCCTATCCATGCTTCAGTCTAATGCGTCTTAAACATTGCGACAGTACCTGCCTCAACTACCTTAACGGATAGCTCATTCCATACACCCACCACCCTTTGCGTAAAATAGTTACCCCTTATGCTCTCATTAAATCATTCCCCCCGAACCTAAACCTGTGTCTGCTGGTTCTCGATATGAGACAATAATAACAAACCAAAGCGAGTTAGGACATCAACGGGGAGATCCTGGATAAACCCAAGGTAGACACAAAATGGAGGAACTCAGCGCAACAGGCAGCATCTCTGGGGAGAAGGAATGGGTGACATTTCGGGTCGAGACCCTTCTGATATGCTGCCTGTTCCGCTGAGCTACATGTTGTGTCTATCTTCGTTTTAATCCAGCATCTGCAGTTCCTTCCTGGCCGAACCCGATTGAAAGATGAGAGGCTAGGCGATAGAGCACTGAGTGTGACAAGGGTCAGGCTTCATTAAGCAAAGTAAAGAGAGGTGGCAACGTTATGGAAATGAAGCGGGTAATCCGAGTGATGGCGAGACGGTATCCTCTAATGTGTCGGAGAGAACTGTAGATGTTGGTTTGCGCCGATGATAGACACAGTAATACTGGAGACAGACATAAAATACTGGACGGGCAGCATCTGGATAAAAGGAATGGGTGACGTTTCGGGACGAGACTCTGAAGAAGGGTCTCGAACCGAAACGTCACACATTCCTTCTCTCCAGAGATGCTGCCCGTCCCGCTGTGTGACTCCAGCATTTCGTGTCTATCTTCCGTATGCTCTGTGATAGTCATCTCGGAGTCAAGTGGCAACTCTGGTCTGTAGACACGAGGAACTGCAGATGCAGGAATCACGAGCAAAACACAGAGCGTTGGACGAGCCTGACCCTTTGAGCTCCTCCATCACTTTGTGTTGAAGTCAGGTCTGGACATTTCTTGGCTCAGTCTCAGGCGCCGGCTAACTAGGAAGGTCTAGTCAAAGTCCAGCACTAACACTCAAGAAATAACGTTTGCGGCCTGATGTTCCCAATTTTTAATTGTAATCATTAATAAAGTAAATAAATAGATATCGGTCTAATCAGTATCTACGGGATTGGACAGGCTAGATGCAGGAAGAATGTTCCCGATGTTGGGGGAGTCCAGAACCAGGATCCCAGTTTTACAGTCTACCGCGGGAACTCTTTAATTCAGTAAAGTAAAGTAAAGTAAAGTAAAGTAAAGTGGCCTTTATTGTCATATCAGCGCACAGGCAGCAGTTGATTGTTGCTCTATTCAGTTTCCCAGGGGGTCGGGACGGGACTGGAGTTGGGAGGGAAAGGTGGGGGAGAGGAGGGGGAGACAGATGGGGGTGTCTTAATTTAGTGGCGGCGGGTGTCTGTCACTGAAACAGGCAGGTGAGATTTCACATCCACCTTGTGTGTGCCTCTCTCTCTGTCACCCTCCCTCCCTCTTACACAGGCTGAGAGACTCTGCCTCTGTGAGTATACGTCTCTTTCTCCCCCTCTCCCACACACAGTAGGACCGAGGAATTGTGCTCAGTCAATCTGTGTCTCCCACATACCCAGTAAAACATGTCTCCAAATGAGCCAATTCAACCAAGGGAGGATATTTATAGTGTGCGAAAAAAAGTGACATCATTTGTGCCACGTGATGATTTAACAACACTTCACAATGTTCATTCAAGATTTAACGGGAAAGCTCGGGAGACGGACAAGTTACTCGCACAAATAACAGAAATGCCGAGTACCGTGGGAACTCTTTATCTACCCCCCCGTTATATCGTGTGATATCGTGCTAGACCACGACCACTTCACTCTGGTTACATCTTGCGTCAAGTCGCCCCGTGAAAAAGCCGCTTAACACCGTGGAGTTGACGGCCTTTCGCGGAGACCGATCTGGCGCTCCAAGCCGCGGGAGTCGACCGGACTTTAACATCGCGGAGCTTGCGATGCCTTTGCCGTGGATCGAAGCTCCAACCGCGGGACCTGTGGACTTTAACATCGTGGATCCCGCTGTCTCTGGTAAGAAGAGGCCGAGTTGGTAGCTCCATGCCGCGGAGTTTCAACCGCCCCGACGCGGGATTTATGATCACCCCGACGGGGGCTTCGATCGTTGGCTGCGGGGCTTTGATCGCTCCGACTGCGGATTGTTTGATAGACCCGACCAGGAGAGTATACAGAGGAAGAAGGTTGGACTTTGTTGCCTTCTTGCACAGTGAGTAATGTGGGGAATTCGCTGTGGTGGATGTTAACTTTTATGTAATTGTGTGTCTTGTTGCTTTTGTTTCGTATGGCTGTGTGGTAATTCGCATATCACTGCAGCGTAATTGGTACATGGGGCAATAAAGGTCATTTGAACCATTTGAGCTGCTCAAAGTTCTGTTCTTGGCTCCTCAAACAATGAAGGTCAGATCCAATAATGATCGGGTGTTTCCAGCTTTTCAATGATGGGGACATCAGGTGGACGGCAAGAGAACTGCATGCGAACGGGCACGAATCCATCAATGTCATTTGTGGAAAACCTGCAGGTTCCGCGTGTATGTTGGTAATTCGCTGCGTAAGATCACCAATAATCCGCTTCCCAGATCTGATGAAATAAGTGCAACTCTGTGTCTCCTTTCTTCAGTAGACGATGGTGCAAACCAGCTGCCTCCCAACATGTCGGCCGCAATTCGGTTCCCGGTCTCCGCAGTTGACCCGGTCAACGCGAACCCCGCCTCCCGAGAACTTTGGAGATTTCGTTCAAATTCCAATTAATAACCAAACGAATAAGAATAATAAGGTATGATGAATTGCGGTAAAATGGATTCCATGACAAATGATTATTGACTGACCCACAATAGTCGTAGGTTCAGGTATGGAACTCCCGCCCTCTCATTTTCCCGGTAAAGCGGTGAACTTCCGAGTGCATCTTCCTGGCCTCTTTATTGCCGAATCCTCCAGAAATCGAGGGAAGATCCCGACATGTCTCGACGTTAAGTTCACACGGAGAGACGCATGTCTCTTCAACACATCATCTTCTCGCCCCTGCAGTTATTCGTTTGTAACCGCCCTCTGATGATTTTACAGCGTTGCTGAAATGTGGCGCGCTGTTTGAACACAATACCCCAACGTATACATAAATTGATGGAGACAAGTCAGGCAGCACCAAGAGTCATAACGTCAAAGAGTAATGAAACGCCCTAAGGATCAACTTGACCACACCATCTAAAATAGCCAATCAAAGCTTGAATATTTGCCGAGTTCAATCCCTATCTTACTCTAAGCCTCCCCTATCTATAAGTCCAAAAGTTTATTTGAAATTGTGTTTTTGAATTGTGTTCTTACTCAACTACCTCATCTGGCACACAGTCAGTATATACAACATCCACAGTGTAAATAAAAAACGTTCATTTTAAACTAGACTAAGTGTGGCCCGTTGGGTCCCAGCTTCATACAGGATGGCTGGTCCCCCAACGCTGGTCTCTCCACCTATTCGAATATTGCTTGTCAGTGGGGGGGGGGGGCTTTCTGGAAAGCTAGCATAGGTCTTGCGGGCCGAAGGGACTGTTTCCAGAGGGCTAGTATGGACATTGTGGGCCGAATGGATTCTTGGGTTGGCATGTGGTTTTGCAACTGTGGTTTGGCAACTGTGGTTTTGCAACTGTTGCTGGGAGGAATAACCGCGTTATTAGGTCCGACCGTTTACTGTAAAAGTCCCGCTCATTTCGTGATTTCCGCTTAGTGGACAGGTCACACTGATTGCGTCATTTGCGATGACTGCAGAAGTCGTGCTGAATGCGGAAGTGTTGCTGACTGCGGAAGGCCTATAGTGGAGACACTGCGCTCTGCCGTTTGAGTATTCAGAAAAGTTTACAGTCATATATACAGGTATTGTGTGTGAGTGTTTGTATCTTTCTTTTTGTCTGTATGTATGTGTGAGTGTGTCTTTGTGTGTGTGTGAGTGTAAGTGTGTGTGTCTGTGTCTGTGTGTCTGTATGTGTGTCTGTCGGTGAGTGTCTCTGGCTGTGTGTGTATCTGTCTGTCTGTGTGTCTGTCTGTATGTTTGTGAGTGTCTGTGTATGTGTCAGTGTCTGTGTATGTGTTAGTGTCTGTGTGTGAGTGTGTGTGAGTGTATGTGTTTGAGTGTCTGCCAGTATGTCTGTCTGTGTGTCTGTCTGTGACCGTGTGTTTGTGTAAGTGTGTGTGTCTGGCTGTGTGAGTGTGTGTGAGTGTGTGTTTGTGTGTATCTGTCTGTGAATGTGTGTTTGTTGTGTGAGTGTACGTGTGTGTGTGTGACTGTTTGTGTGTATGTATTTGTGTTTGTATGTTTGTATGTCTGTGTGTGTGTGTCTGTGTGTGTCTGTGTGTGTGTGTGTACGAGTGTGAGTGTCTGTGTGTGTGTGAATGCATGTGTGTGCACTCTGCTTGAAATGCTGACAAATTGGATTTGCTAGCTTGGAGTGCTCTGAGGTTGGACTTGCAGCCCGCACTCCACTTCAAGTGCTGTGAGATTGGACTTGCAGGCCTCCACTGAATGATGACTTTTGAGGTAACTTCTCTGATTTCTTTGTTAAAAATTAACCACTCAATCTCTCTATATTAAAATTGCATTTTTTTATATCACCAGCAAAGCGACATCATGAGGCAGTGGGGAGCAGACCACAACAAGAACTTAAGAAATCTCATCTCATTTAAATTGTTGATATTTTTTCAGTCATTCACATTTTAATGTTTAATACATCCTTTTTTTGTACTTGCCATGCCTGCGTGTTCTTCTACACAATGGGAACCTAATAGGCAGGAATGGCTGCGCTGTCGGAGAGCCACTAAGAATGCATGGGGGATGGTTGAGGGTAGGTGTACTGAATGCGTGGGGGTGAGGGGAATGGCAAGGAGCAGTGGGGGTGGGTGAAGGGAGGAAGGGTGACTGAGTGAACTGCCACCACATCAGCCGTGAGTGAGTGGATCGCCAGCACACCAGCCATGAGTAAGTGAACTGCCAGTCCACCAGCTAGAAGTGACTGAAGTGCCAGCCCACCAGCCGTGACTTAGTGAACTGCCAGCCCACCAGCCATGACTCACTGAACTGCTAGTCCAAGAATCAATTCAGTCCACAATGTCCTGTCCATACTAGCCCTCTGGAAACCAGTCCATTCAGTGCACAACACCCATACTAGCGCTCCAGATGTTTACTTAAGGATAGATTTTCCTCCTTCATTGCTGTGATCTGCAAAAAAGATGAAAATTGCTCAAATTGATTGTCCACCCTCTACCCAATCTATCTCACAGAGGCTGTCACTTGTTTTCGGCAGAATGTCTGGCAGTTTCTCATTTGCCAGCCCGCCAGGCCTCAGTTACCGAGCTGCCAGCTTGCCATGCCTGAGTGACTGAACTGCCAGGCCTGAGTGACTGAGCTGCCAGGATTCAGTGATTGAGCTGTCAGGCTTCAGTGCCTGAGCTGCAAGCCCAAGAATCAATTCGGCCCACAATGTCTATACTAGCCCTCTGGAAACCAGCCCTTTCAGCCCACAACAACCATGCTAGCGCTCCAGAAAGTCAGCCCCCACTGGCTAGCAATATTGGAATGTGTGGATAAGTGGAATATTGCGTTGGGGGACCAGCCCTCCCGTGTGAAGCTGGGACCCAACAGGTCCCACACAGTCTAGTATATTTTATAAATAGCTGCGGACCTATTCTCTATCCATGTCAATATCCAACCCCAATACCATGTGCTAAAATTGTAGCCACTAATCTCCTGTGTGAGATCTTAACAAATGCTTTCTGAAAGTCCAGGTATACTACATCCACTGGCTCTCCCGTCCATTTTACTTGTTGCATCCTCAAAATGGATGACGCAATGTTTCTGCAACCTATGTTGGTTCAGGTCATATCTACAATATAGGAACTATTTTGTTTCCATTGGCGACTGTGTATCAGAACCAACCAACGTGACGTGTGGAGTACCGCAAGGTTCGATCTTAGGGCACTCTTTATTCAATATCTACATGCTCCCACTAGGGCAAATCATGCGAAATAATAATATTGACCACCACCGCTATGCCGATGACACTCAAATCTATGTAGCGCTATCACCAAATGACTATCGCCCCATAGATCTGCTGTGCCAGTGCATTGAGCAAGTCAAAGACTGGATGTGCCAAAATGTTCTCCAACTAAATAAGGACAAAACGGACATTATTGTTTTTGGTGCTAAAAAAGAAAGGCTTAAAGTAACCCAACACCTTCACTCTCTGTCCCTGAAAACTTCAAACAAAGCCAGAAATCTTGGGGTCATTTTGGATTCAGATTTAAATTTCGACAGTCACATCAAATCAGTAAAAAAATCGGCCTACTATCACCTCAAAAACGTAGCAAGATTAAGAGGACTCATGTCAGCTCAAGACTTAGAAACAGTTGTAAATGCCTTTATTACTAGCAGGCTAGATTATTGTAACGGTCTCCTTGCAGATCTTCCGAAAAAAACTGTCAGGCAGCTACAGCTTGTTCAGAACGCTGTTGCTAGAGTTCTAACAAAGACCAAAAAATTTGAACACATTACACCAATTCTTAAATCCTTACATTGGCTCCCTGTATGTCAGAGAATTGATTTCAAAATCCTGCTGCTCACATATAAATCACTACATGGTTTAGGGCCAAAGTATATCACTGACATGCTTCCACTGTATAAGCCTTCTAGACCGCTAAGATCTTCTGAGACCAATCTGTTAGTGATTCCCAGAGTAAATACAAAACATGGGAAAGCAGGTTTTAGTTACTATGTAACACATAGCTGGAATAAACTTCCTGAAGATTTAAGACTTGCCTCAACGTTGACCACTTTTAAAACAAGACTGAAAACTTTTATGTTTATTTTAGCTTTCAGCTAAAACTTAACTACATTGCACTTTTAACTTTTGCACTTTTTACAATGCATTCTTAATTTTGCTTTTATTTTCTTTTAGTTCTTCAATTTTATTTCATTTTATTATTTCATTTTATTGTATGACATGTTTTATGTGAAGCACTTTGAGTCTGCCTCGTGTATGAAATGTGCTATATAAATAAAGTTGCCTTGCCTTGCCTTGCCTATGTGACATGTCGCTGGTTTCATGGTGTTGTAAACAATGGAGATGACAGGTGCTTTAGGTTTTAAGTTCAGGTTTGGGGATATTATTGGCACATGTACCGATGTACAGTGAAAACACTTTGTTCTGCATTAGACCCAAACAGATTACATTCATCATTTATAGATTTTATCAGTTCAAACGCGATGATACAGGTCACTGGGCATAAGGATCGCTCGCTAGGTCGCTGCATGGATTCGCACAGCGGGTGGCGCAAATATCAAATTAGCTGCCAAAGGTGGTAGCTGAGGTAGAAACTACACAGGATCTAAAATACATTTGGTCAAACATAAATAGGAACTGACATGCGCCAGAAAACGCCAGGTGGGACCAATGTGAATGGTGTACATTGATCGGCGTTGACAGATTGGGCAGAAGGACCTGTTCGTGCGTTGTGTGACTGGTGAGAATAGATAGAGCAAAGTGGAAAATAGAAAGAGAAGAATGCATTTATCAGCATTGTAGCACTATTTTATACAACATTACCTCAGACAAAGTTCAATGTCCATAATGGTGTAAAGGGGATTGAATAGTGCCCTAGCCTCTGCAGCGACCGTTCATATACCCGATAGCGGAGGAAATGAACCAATTCCCAAGTTTTGTGATGCACGCTCACAAACATCTCTACCTGTTGCCGGATAGGTGTATGGGGAAAGAAAAAAACTGACCGGGATTTGCCAAGTCTTTGGTTGTGTTTGGTGTTTGGGTAATGTTATGCAGTGTGATGTGCAGATAAAGACTATGATTAGTCTGGGCTCTGAGATGGACTGGGCTATATTTACAACCTTCTGCAATATCTCGCGGTCTTGGCAACGTTGTTCCCAAAACAAGCTACTGTAGCGCCACCAAATGTGGTGAATAAAGGTGAGACGTCAGGCCGGTTCAAAGTCGTTTCTTCAGTGGTAACATGTTAGGTTGGTGCGCTAACTATAATAACAGTGTTGCTGTAGCTGAACGAGGTGGTTAACTCGGGCTCTGCTACCGGTTGACTACTTAAGGTCTCCAGGTGAGATGACCTTAGGTACCAGGACCGTGCCCGCCCTCGTACATCCCGACGAGCGTTCGAGCATAAGTGGCCCGTGTATAGGCTGACGCCACACTACGATGCAACGTGACACTAAGCGTTTTAACATGTTTTTACAAGAGTAACGGGAGACATGACAAATGTATTTTTATTTTCGAGTGTGTGTCCTCTTGGGTGTCGCATCATTGTGATTGCAGCACGTCAGAGTGGCAATATTGACATGAACCTGAAGGAAACACTTTATACTCGGACGTTGGTGGGTATATGGAACAAGCGGTCCGAGGAGTTAGTTGAGAAGTGTTCTGCAGCAAGAGTGTTTTGGAAATATCGGTGCCAATTCAACAGTAGTAAGAAACAATAAGTAGTTGCTGACCAATAAATGTTGAGCAGGAACTGGTTCTGGAATAATGTTCAGGTTCGCCCACGAGCAACACCGGTGTTTGCCTGTTTGTGATTTGAAAAATTATACCACACTGCATGCGGTTCATCAATATCCGAGTTCTGATGAGATCATTAACTTCTGACATTACACATTTTCCCTTTCACAGCCGATGTCTTCTGTCATCTGAGTATATCATGTCTTCCTTTTGTATTTCAGACGTAGGGAAATTGCTACGGTCCGCAGTACATTATCAGCATGTTTATTGTGTTCTTACACCCGCCCTCACACTTCACATTCTCTTCGCATTTGTCCAACAGTCCATTTGTGGTTAACAGCCATTCGTCACCTTCTGCTTAACATCATCACCGTTTGTGTCTCATCTATAATCCCAGTCAGCGTCATAGTACAAACATTCCTGCTCTGATCAGAGTTATTTCATACCTCACGGGCCATTTAATCAGGTTAGATCTATCATTATCACATGTATCGAGTTGCAGTGGGAAGAGTTGTTTTGCATGCTATTCACTTGGTTCAAATATTCCAGACACAAAAGCAATCAATGTGAAGCCAAGTGCAATAGATCGGGTAAATGGGAAGATACGGAATGTATAATACAGTTCATGATACAGAACACCATGCTGAATGTGGTTCGTTATTTCCACCCTGTAACGGGTATAGCTTGGACTCAATAGCAGCACAGAATCAGGCAGGTATAGTTGGTAATGAACTTTATTACGATACTGTAACACAGAGTAGTAACACAGGAATGGGTACACCGTACTCACACAGAGGTTCAGGATTGAGCGAGGGTTCCGAAGAGGGGCAGGCAGGTTCGAACCCGTGTAGGCAGTCGGAAAATCGCTGGAGAGTCTTGCATGAATGCTGAGAACAATCTGGCACTATATGAACGGTGAGGAGAGTCTATATACCGGGTTAATTGGTGATCAGAGGCAACTGAGTGCAACAGGTGAGGAGAGTTGGGCTGATGAGAGGGGAGTTGCATGCAGGCAGGTGAGGAGAAGGAGGGACCGGTGGAAAAGTACTGGGAGGTGAAGTGGATGAGAATGAGGAGAGGGCAGACTGTGACACACCCAACCCCGATTTGTCCGGGTATTTGGAACAATGAACAATCGTTGCTCAAGCCACATTGCATAATTACGGTTTACCTTTCTCCTAGGTGTTGCACCTTTGCATTTGGAGTGCAAGATATTTGTACAAACTCAAAACCATCATTGAACCTGATGTAAAATTCGTATTGAACCGTGCTGGGTGCATAGCAAGAAAGAATGATGATGCAATGTTTCTATCAACTATGAGTCTTGGTTTGTGAAGGTGTAAACAATTAACCTGCAAGGGGCATTGATATTTATGCTTCATGTTTAGGTTTATTATTGTCATGTGTATTGAGGCGCATGATACAGCAAAGGGGGAGATACAGAATGCAGAACATAGTACGCAGCATGATAACGCATAAGTTCAATGCACAAATATCCAACAAAATGTCGGGATGTTTTGAACAGTACTCAGTGATAATGGAAGAGAATAAACTATTCCTATGTGTAATTGTCCGCTTTCGAGCGCTTGTACTTCCTACTGGACGGGAGAAGGGGTGGAAAGGAATGATCGTGTTGGGACACGGCTTTTATTATGTTTGTTGCTTTTGCGAGGCAGCGTGGTAGAGATGGAATCAGTTGTGCGAGGTCTGGTCTGTGTGATGGACTGTGTTACATCTAAAATATCTCTACCACTTCTAGCCGCCTTGGGAAGAACATTTCCCAAACTAAGCTGCGAACCATCGCCACAGTATTGTTTCTATAGTCCATCCGTGGAGGTTTGTAGAAGTTCTGTCTGTCTCCTCCGATGTGGTTGATGTAGGACTGATCAGTGGTAATAATAGCGCCAAGGAACTCGAAGCTCAACTATTACAATTCTGCCCCGTTGGTGCAGATTTGGGGCGTCCACCGCGCCATGCGTTTTCATCTTGTTAACATCGGGGAAGTGGTATTTTGAAGACACGATTCATAAAAACACAGAAACATAGACAATAGGTGCAAGAGTAAGCCATTCGACCCTTCGAGCCTGCATCGCCATTCAAGATGATCATGGCTGATCCCGTACTCAGTATCCCGTACCTGTCTTCTCTCCATACCCCCTGATGCCTTTAGCCCAAAAGGGCCACATCTAACTCCCTCTTAAATATAGTCAATGAACTGGCCCCAACTACCTTCTGTGGCAGAGAGTTCCAGAGATTCACCACTCTCTGTGTGAAACATGTTCATCTCATCTCGGTCCTAAAGTATTCTCCTTTCATCCTTAAACTGACCTCCCTTGTCCTGGACTTCCTCAACATCGGGAACAAGCTTCCTGCATCTAGCCTGTCCAACCCGTTAAGAATTGTGAAAGTTTCTATAAGATTCCCCTAGTTTCTTTAACATCCCCCCTAGTTTCTATAAGATTATAGTCAATACTCTCTCTCTCTCTCCTGCCTGTATTGCGCATCATCATTTTTCTGATCCGACACACCACAATGGTTTTGTCTACGAGCACGTTGCCGGAATTAGGGCCGTACTCGGCCTTGAGACGCGAGTGTAAACGGATAATATTAGGGAACTGAGAATGAATCCTTGCCGGGCAGCGGCGATGAGTGTTATTGTGAGGAAGTTGTTGTCACGTAACCTGACTGATTGAGGACTGTGGGACACAAAGTTACGGATCCTGTGGCAGAGGAAGGAAGTGATTCCGAGATCCCAGAGTTCGGAGGTATCCGCCACCCCCTGCACCAGGAGACACAGCTACACATGGCCTTATGCACAATACCAAACTCCAGTCTGTTCCTACATTGGTTATCACAATTCAAGACTTGACCTTAATTTTCACGGAGAGATACATTAGTCATCATTTCCTTTATGTCCACAAATATATTTGCTCCAACCCTGTTTGTACTTAACAAACGAGCATCTCTACTGTCTGGGATAGAGTGAACTGTGGGCTCAGATATATTTCCAGAGTATTTTTCACCTAGCTCGGACACTTCATGGTGACATATTATTCTGAAACATTGATCCAATCGTAATGATTCACAAACCCGTTGTGTATTTCTCTCAACATCTATCCTGTCAGGGGCACGTAACATTCTAATGTGTGCCCCCCTCCCATTGGTACGGAACATTTGCATTTTCAGCTTGAAATTGTGCAATATGGTGCATACTGTAGCGAGTCTTATAACTTACACTTGAATGCAATATATATGCTTTAAATTGGATTGAAGCATTTTTGAAAGGGGGGAGGCTGTGCGATCACTGGCCTTGGGGGTACCCCGCGAGGGAGTGGAGCAACCGAGTGGGGAGAGGATGTGGAAGAAGGGTAGGAACTTTTTTAAATTTGATGTATTAAAACCATGTTTTAGTGCACTGTAGAAGTATGATATCAATGTTTTTTGTATTTATAAGAGGTAACTTTTTAAGGGGTAACTTTATCCACACGGGTGATGGGTGTATGGAACAAGCTGTCAGAGGAGGCGGTTGAGGCAGGGACCATCCCAACATTTAAGAAACATTTAGACTGATACATGGATAGGACAGGTTTGGAGGTATGGACCAAAAGCAGGTAGCGTAGCTGGGACATGTTGGCGGGTGTGGGCAAGTTGCGCCGAAGGGCCTGTTTTCACACTGTATCACTCTATGACTACATTATACCTCCACCATGCATGAATGCTTCAAAATCAAGTGATCGAGTTTTATTGCCATATACACACACGCATAGAAACATAGAAAATAGGTGTAGGAATAGGCCATTCGGCCCTTCGAGCCAGCACTGCCATTCAATATGATCATGGCTATTCACCTAAAATCAGTACCTCTTTCCTGTTTTTTTCCCATATCCCTTGTGTCGTTAGCCCCAAGAACTAAATGTAACTCTCTCTTGAAAACATCCAGTGAATTGGCCTGCACTGCATTCTGTGGCAGTGAATTCCACAGATTCACAACTCTCTACGTGAAGAAAGTTTGTCCTAATCTCAGTCCTAGCTCCCCCCCTTTATTCTTAAACTGCGACCCAAGGTTCTGAACGCCCCCAACATCGGAAAAAAATTTCTTGCAGTTACAGTAAGTGCAAATCTAGCAAGCAAGCAGGATGCTTTCACCAACCACCCCCATTTGAAGTCCACTTCCTTCCACCGTTTCTATCCAGTGTTTGGTACTTACTTCCAGCAGCCACTGGTTGTCCTCCAGGATGCACCGAGCCGCAGCCTGATATATGCCGGTCACCTGGGCAAATTCGACACAGAGACTCTCTCTTTCTCTCTTCCGCTCTCTCTCCACTCGTCCCCCTTGTTATGGTCCCGCCGTTCAAGACGCCATCTTGAGAAGGTACCCTCTAAACCTGTCTTGTCCACTCACCTGTCCAAGGTCTTAGTTTACAACTCTTCACCCACCAGTGCCCATTTGACTTACTTTAGCTGGGAAATTACATCTGGGACCCGTAAACACTCAGCATAGGAGCACCGCAAGGCTGCGTACTCTCTCCTCTCCTCTACGCTCTCTACACCAACGACTTCACCTCCACAGACACCTCTGTCAGTCAAGCTTCTCAAGTTTGTGGACAACACCACCATGATTGGACTGATCCAGGATGGGGAAGAATCGGCCTACAGACAGGAAGTTTCACAGCTGGCGTCCTGGTGCCGTAGCAACAACCTGGAGCTCAATGCGCTTAAGACAGTAGAATTGATTGTAGACTTTAGGAGAGCTCCCTCTCCCCTCACCCCTCACCCCACTCACCATCAACAACACCACAGTCACATCTGTGGAATATTTTAAGTTCCTGGGAACCATCATCTCCAAGGACCTTAAGTGGGGGGCTATCATCGACTCCACAGTCAAAAAGACACAATAGAGGATGTACTTCCTGCAGCAGCTGAGGAAACACAATCTGCCACCAAGCACGACACCTGGAGGCTGCAGCGAATCGTCCGATCAGCAGGAAGGTTATTGGCTGCAACCTTCCCTCCATTGATGAACTGTACACTGCAAGGGCCAGGAAGCGAGCGGGTAAGATCATCTCTGACCCCTCTCACCCTGGCCACAAACTCTTTGAATCACTTCCCTCTGGAAGGCGACTCCGGACTGCCAAAGCAGTTTTTTATCCACGAATAGTTGCTCTACTCAACAGCCAAAAATATGTAGCCTCCCTTTGATCTGGTATTTTGTTGGTTCACATGCTCGATCAATGGTGTTTTATCATTAATGTTTTATATTTATTAATGTTTAGTGTTTTCTGAGTAATTCGTAACTGTCACTGTATGTCATGTTGTTACTTGTCGGTGGAGCACCAAGGCAAATTCCTTATATGTGAATACTTGGCCAATAAACATACTTACTTACTCACTTATTGAAACATGCAAAAGAGGAGCAGGAGTGGATTATTTGCCACTTTGAGCCCGTTCCGTCATTCAACACAGCCTTCTCTGTCAACCCCATTTTACAATTTTCTCCCTATAATCATTGATGTCATTTGTGTAAATAAAAAGCCTATCCCCTACTTAAC
This sequence comes from Amblyraja radiata, assembly GCF_010909765.2. NCBI lineage: Eukaryota > Metazoa > Chordata > Chondrichthyes > Rajiformes > Rajidae > Amblyraja > Amblyraja radiata. The sequence goes on along the minus strand of NW_022630090.1, from coordinate 542,427 downwards.
TGGATTCGGTTACTTGTCATCTACCACTTTTTCCGTGGGGTGAATTTTGAAGGATCATTATATTCAGAATGAAGACATTTTTCTACACCTCAGCCCTTCAGGTCTTAAGTCTGTGACCCCTTGTTCCAGATCCTCTAGTCGCCAAAAACATTCTTACATATGGAGTTTGTCTCACTCTGCCTGGATTTTGTTTGATTTAGTGAGGTCCCGTTCATGTCTTCCAAACTCCAGTGACTACTGGCCCAGTGGCTCCTCCTCTCCTCACACGTTAGCCCTGCCTTTCCAAGAATCAGTCTGGTGAGCTTTGGCTGAATTCCTTCTGTGGCAGGAAAACCCTTTATCGGGTAAGGAGAACAAAAGAGCACACAAGTGGTGGTCCCATGAATATCCTGTAATATGGTAACAAGACATATTGTTACTGTACTCAAAAACTCCAGAAGAGAAGAGCAACAAATATCACTTGCCTACTTACTGCATGCTGCATCACATGTCTGCTTTCAGTGATCAGTGCACAAGGACGCAGATATCTTTATCAATATTTCTGAATCAAGCACAATTCCTATAGTTCTCTGTCTATCTGCTTTTTCATCAAAACATCACGTTTATCCACAATATTATGGATAGGAAATATATGGAGGGACATAGGTTAGGTGCGGGCAGTTGGGACTGGCTCAGATAGACAACTTGGTCAGCATGTATGCATTTGGTCAATGGGCCTATTTCCATGCTGTACAGCTCTATGACTCTATGCTGCATCTGTGTGTATATTTGGACACTAGCTCAACTTACTGAGAGGAGCTGGCCAAAGTTGGCAGGTAAGATACACTAGCAGGGATGACAGTGGAACAACAATGGCAGGTATTTCTAGGAATAATACAGAAAGTGCAGGATCCGTTCATTCTTAGGAGGACGAAAGATTCCGAGGGGAGAAAGGGACAACCATGGCTGACAAGGGACGTCAGGGACAGTATAAAATTAAAGCGAAGTATTACAAAGTAGCAAAGATGAGCGGCGAGCAAGAGGATCGGGTAATGCTTAAATAACAACAGAAGATAACTATAAAGACAATACATGGAGAAAAGATGAGGTACGAGGGTAAGCTAGCCAAGAATATAAAGCAGGATTGTAAAAGATTCTTTAGGTATGTGAAGAGGAAAAAATTAGTTAAGACCAAAGTTGGACCCTTGAAGACCGAAAAAGGGGAATTTATTATGGGGAACAAGGAAATGGCAGATGAGTTGAACAGGTACTTTGGATCTGTCTTCACTAAGTAGGACACAAACAATCTTCCTGATATAGTAGCGGCCAGATGATCTGAGGTGACAGAGAAACTGAAGGAAATCCACATTAGGCAGGAAATGGTGTTGGATAGACTGATGGGACTGAAGGCTGATAAATCCCCAGGGCCTGACGGTCTGCATCCCATGGTAGTTAAGGAAGTGGCTCTTGAAATCGTGGATGCATTTGTGGTAATTTTCCAATGTTCTATGGACTCAGAATCAGTTTCTGTGGATTGAAGGGTAGCTAATGTTATCCCATTTTTTAAGAAAGGCGGGAGAGAAAACAGGGAATTATAGACTAGTCCGCCTGACTTCGGTGGTGGGAAATATGCTGGTCAATTATGAAAGATGAAATAGTGGCACATTTGGATAGCAGTAACAGGATCGGTCTGAGTCAGCATGGATTTACGAAGTGGAAATCATGCTTGACTAATCTTCTGGAATTTTCTGAGGATGTAACTTGGAAAATGGACAATGGAGAGCTAGTGGATGTAGTCCACCTGGACTTTCAGAAAGCATTTGATATGGTCCCACATAGTAGATTAGTGGGCGAAATTAGGGCACATGGTATTGGGGGTAGAGTGGTGGCATGGATAGAACATTGGTTGGCAGACAGGAAACAAAGTGTAGGGATTAACGGTGACTAGTGGGGTACTGCAAGGCTCGGTGCTGGGACCGCAGCTATTTCCAATGATTTGGATGATTAGCAAATTAGCTCATTTGTAGCATTAGTAACATTAGCAAATTTGCAGATGACACAAAGCTGGGTGGCAGTGTGAACTATCAGAATGCAAGGTGACTTAGACAGGTTGGGGGAGTGGGCAGATGCATGGCAGATGAAGTATAATGCGGGTAAATGTGAGGTAATCCACTTTGGTATCAAAAGCAGGAAGGCAGATTACCATCTAAATGGTGTCAAGTTGGGAAAAGGGGAAGTACAAAGGGATCTGGGGTTCCTTGTTCATCACTATGAAAGTAAGCAGGCAGGTACAGCAGGCAGTGAAGAAAGCAGCAGTGAAGGAAGTTGGCCTTCCTAACAAGACTAGTTGAGTATAGGAGCAAAGAGGTCCTTCTGCAATTGTATAGGGCCCTAGTGAGACCACACCTTGAGTATTGTGTGCGGTTTTGATCCCCTAATTAGAGGATGGACATTCTTGCTATTGATGGAGTGCAGCGTAGGTTTACAAGGTTAATTCCCGCTGAGGGAATGGAGCGGCTGGGCTTCTACACTCTGGAGTTTAGAAGGGTGAGAGGGTATCTTATTGAAACATATAAGATTGTTAAGGGTTTGGACACGCTAGAGGCAGGAAACATGTTCCCGATGTTGGGGGAGTCCAAATCCAGGGGCCACAGTTTAAGAATAAGGAGTAAGCTATTTAGAACGGAGACGAGGAAGCACTTTTTGTCACAGAGAGTGGTGAGTCTGTGAAATTATCTGCCTCAGCGGGCGGTGGAGGCCAGTTCTCTGGATACTTTCAAGAGAGAGCTGCATAGGGTTCCTAAAGATAGTGGAGTCAGAGGATATGGGGATGGCAGTAATGGCCTACTCGTGCACCTATTGTCTATTGTCTATTGTGTATGGACAGGTGTTCCATCTCCTGTGGTTGCAGGGGAAATTGTGCGATGTGCTTGCTTACATCCAAGAGTTATGCTCAAGACAGGGTCTTGTGCTGTAAGCCAAGGTTCAGTGAAAATCCCCAAGTAGTTACACTCAAAGTGTCTATGTAAATGACAGATGTTTTTAAGAAGATAAAACTCCCAAGTGTAGCATGCAGCCATTAGTGATTAATACAGAATGATTCCTAGTTCAGAATTGTAGTTTTCCACTTGTGTGTAGGAATGAACTACAGATGCTGGTTTACATCAGAGATAGACACAAAGTTCTGGAGTAACTCAGCGGGACAGGCAGCATCTATGGAGAGAAGGAATGAATGAGTTTTATGGTCGAGACACTTTGTGGGTTTGGTGACCCCAGTAGACTGCTCCATTTAGTGTGTGCAAATCGGGCCATTCGGCCCCACTGACCTCTGCCTCCTATTCTACTTGCCAAGGTTAATGGTGGCAGGAGGAGTGGATGATTATTTTTCCTTCTTACGGTTCCTTTTACCAATCTGTTATAAGTACAATTTTGGTCGCCTAATTATAGGAAGGATGTCAACAAATTAGAGAGAGTACAGAGTAGATTTACGAGAATGTTGCCTGGGTTTCAGCAACTATGGTAGAGAGAAAGGTTGAACAAGTTAGGTCTTTATTCTTTGGAGCGCAGAAGGTTAAGGGGGGACTTGATAGAGGTCTTTAAAATGATGAGAGGGATAGACAGAGTTGACCTGGATAAGCTCTGTCGGAGATTATCATCAACGGAGAGACCTGTAGCGCCTCCCGAATGAGAGGAGGGTAAACAGTCTGTGGCTGGGGTGAGAGCAGTCCTTGATGATGCTGCGCGCCCTTCGCAGACATCGCTTGCTTTGGACAGACTTAATGGAGGGGAGGGAGTAACCGGTGATGTGTTGGGCAGTTTTCACCACCCTCTGTAGTGCTTTCCGGTCGGAGACAGTTGCCATACCATACTGTGATACAGTTGGTAAGGATGCTCTCGATGGTGCAGCGGTAGAGGTTCATCGGAATTTGAGAAGACAGATGGACCTTCTTCAGTCTCCTCGGGAAGAAGAGACGCTGGTGAGCCTTCTTAACCAGTGTTGAGGTATTGTGGGTCCAAGAGAGGTCATCAGAGATGTTGACCCCCAGAAACCTGAAGCTGGAAACACGTTCCACCTCCGTCCCGTTAATGTGGATGGGGGGGGGGAGGGGGGTGCGTGCCACACCTAGACCTTCTGTAGTCCACAATGAGCTCCTTGGTCTTCTTGTAGTTACAGGCCAGGTTGTTGTCAGCGCACCATGCTGCTAGGAGCTGGACCTCCTCCCTATAGGCCGACTCATCATTGTTGCTGATGAGCTCAATCACCGTTGTATCATCTGCATACTTGATGATGGTGTTAGTACCATATACAGGTGTGCAGTCGTAGGTGAAGAGGGAGTAGAGGAGGGGGATCAGCACACAGCTCTGTGGAACACCGGTGTTCAGGGTGAGGGTTGAAGAGGTGTGGTTGTCTAACCTAGCCGACTGTGGTCTGTTGGTTAGAAAGTCCAGTATCAAGTTGCAGAGGGAGGGGGTAGATGCCCAGGTTACCGAGTTTGGTGATAAGTTTTGACGGGATAATGATGTTAAATGCTGAGATGAACAGCATTCTCACGTGGGGGGGTCTCTGTTGTCGAGGTGTGAGAAGGCGGAGTGAAGTGCCGTTGAGATGGCATCCTCCGTACTCCTGTTCTTGCGGTAGGCAAACTGATAGGGGTCCAGTGTGGGAGGTAGGCAGCCTTTGAGGTGTGCCAGTACCAGCCTCTCGAAGCACTTAGTGATGACGGGAGTAAGTGCAACTGGGCAGAAGTCGTTGAGGCTTGCCGCAGTGGAGTGTTTTGGCACCGGCACGATGGAGGTGGTTTTTAGGCACGTGGGGACAACTGCTTGGGCAAGTGACATGTTGAAGATGTCAGTCCAGACGTCTGTCAGCTGCACGGCACAGGCCCTGAGGACGTTCCCGGGGATGCCGTCAGAGCCAGCAGCCTTACGTTTATTAGTCCTACTCAGTGCCACGTACACGTCGTAGGGGGTGAGTATGAGGGGTTGGTGATCAGCATGGAGCACAGCCTTGATGGCTGTCTCTAGATTGTCCCTGTCGAAGCGGCCATAGAAGTGGTTAAGCTCCTCAAGGAAGGAGGCGTCGCTGGATGTGGGGGTGGTGTTGGTGGGTTTATAGTCCGTGATGGCCTGGATGCCTTGCCTCATGCGTCGGGGGTCGGAGTTGTTGTTGAAGTGCTCCTCAATCCTGAGCTTATGGCAGTGCTTGGCCTATTTGATTCCCCTCTTCAGGTTAGCCCTGGATGAACTGTAGGCTCGAGCATCGCCTGACCTGAAAGCGGTGTCTCGTGCTTTCAGCAGTAGCCTGACCTCGCTGTTCATCCATGGCGTCTGATTCGGGAATATGGTCACCCGTTTGAGGGAGGTGACACTATTGATGGTGGAGTTTATAATGTTTGAACAGAGGATGTGCAGGAATCAATGTCCTTGTGGGAGTCAAGGGTTGCCTGGGCTGCAAAAGCCTTCCAGTCAGTATTTCCAAAACACTGCTGAAGTGTGGAGTCCGCTTCCTCTGACCAGACTTTAACTGTCCTCAAAGTGGGTTTAACCCGTCTGATGAATGGGGAGTACTTAGGGTGCAGGAACAATGAGAGGTGATTAGACTGACCAAGGTGGGGGAGGGGGAGGGCTTTGTAAGTTTCATCCATGTTAGTGTAGACTTTGTCCAGTGTCTTGTCTACTCTAGTGGGGATGTGTGTGTGTGCGTGTGTGTGTGTGTGAATATGTGTGTGTGTGTGTGTGAATGAATCTGTGTGCGTGAAAATGTGTGTACGAATGAGGCTGTGTATGTGTGTGTGTGTGTGTGTGTGCGAATGAGTATATGTGTGAGTGTGTATGAATATGTGTGTGTGTGAATGAGTATGTGTGTGTGTATATGTGTTTGCGAATGAGTCTGTGTATATGTGTGTGCGAATGAGTGGGTGTGAGAATGTCTGTGTGTGTGAATGTGTGTGTGAATGAATATGCGTGAGTGTAAATGCGTCCGTGTGTGTGAATGAGTCTGTGTGTGTGTATGAATGAGTCGGTGAGTGTGTGTGAATGAGTCTGTGTGTATGTGTGAATGTGTGTGTGTCTGTGTGTGTGTGAAAATGTGTGTGTGTGAATGTGTGTGTGTGAGAATGTGTGTGCGAATGAGTCTGTGTATGTGTGTGTGTGCGAATGAGTCTGTGTGTGAGTGTGAATGAGTCTGTGTGTGTGTGTGTGAATGAGTGTGTGTGTGTATATGTGTGTGTGTGAATGAGTCTGTGCGTGTGGCTGTGTGTGTATGTGTGAATGCGTCTGTGTGTGTATATCTGAGTGTGTGTGTATATGAGTATGTGTGTGTATATGAGTATGTGTGTGTGTGTGTGTGTGAATGAGTCTGTGTGTGCATATATGAGTGTGTGTGTATATATGAGAGTGTGTATATATATGAGTCTGTGTGTGTATATGTGGCTGTGTGTGTATGAGAGTGTGTGTGTATATGAATCTGTGTGTGTATGAGTATGTGTGTGTGAATGAGTGTATGTATATATGAGTGTGTGTGTATGAATGACTGTGTGTGAATGTGAATGAGGCTGTGTGAATGTGTGTGTGTGAATATGTGTGTGTGTGAATGAGTCTGTGTGTGTGTGAGAATGTGTGTGCGAATGAGTATGTGTGTGTGTGCGAATGAGTCTGTGTTTGAGTGTGAATGAGACTGTGTGTGCGAATGAGTCAGTGTGAATGAGTCTGTGTGTGTGTATATGTGTGTGTGAATAGGTATGTGTTTGTCTGTGTGTGTATGTGTGAATGAGTCTGTGTGTGTGTAGATATATGTGTGGGTGTATATATGTGTGTGTGTATATGATTCTATGTGTGTATATGAGTCTATGTGTGTATATTAGTCCGTGTATGTGTGAATCAGTCTGTGTGTGAGTCTGTGTTTGTGTGTGTGTGAGTCTGTGTGAGGTGCAGGGTGTGTGTGATGAATGTGTGTGTGTGAATATGTGTATATGTGTGTGAATATGTGTGTGAATATATGTGTGTGCGTGTGTCTGGGTATGAATGTGTGTGTATATACGAATGTGAGTGTGCTTATAAATGTATATGTGTGTGTGTGTGTGTGTGAATATGTCTGTGTGTGTGTGAATATATGTATGTGTGTATGTGGGTGTGTGAATATGTGCGTGTGTGAATGTGTGTGTGTGTGTGAATGAATATGCGTGCGTGTGAATATGTGTGTGTGTGTGTGAATGTGTGTGTGTGACCATGTGTGTGTGTGAGAATGTGTGCGTGTGTGTGAGAATGTGTGCGTGTGTGTGTGTGAATGTGTGTTCGAATGAGTCTGTGTATGTGTGTGTGTAAATGAGTGTGTGAGTGTGAATGCGTTTGTGTGTGTGAATGTGTGTGTGAATGAGTATGTGTGTGAGTGTAAATTAGTCTGTGTGTGAATGAGTATGTGTGTGTCTATATGGGTGCGTGAGTCAAGTCAAGTCCAGTTTATTCGTCACATACACATACGAGATGTGCAGTGAAATGAAAAGTGTCAATGCTCGCGAACTTTGTGCTAAAAGAAAAACAAACAAACAACCAAACAAAGTACAAACAGAATCACATATTCTTTTACATATTAAATATTGTGGGCGGAAGGAAACACGTTCAGTAAAGTTAGTCCCTGGTGAGATAGGAGTTTACAGTCGAATGGCCTCTGGGAAGAAGCTCCTTCTCAACCTCTCCGTTCTCACAGCATGGCAATGGAGGCGTTTGCCTGACCGTAGCAGCTGGAACAGTCCTTTGCAGGGATGGAAGTGGTCTCGCATGATTTGCTCTGGAGTTGCACCTCCTGATGTATAGTCCCTGTAGGGGGACGAGTGAAGTTCCCATAGTGCGTTCGACCGAACGCACTACTATCTGCAGAGCGTTCTTGTCCTGGGCAGAGCAATTCCCAAACCAGATATTAATATTTCCGGACTAGATGCTTTTCACAGCCGCTGAGTAGAAGCACTGGAGGATCCTCGGAGACACTCTGAATTTCCTCTATTGTCAGAGGTGGTAACAGCGCTGCCTTGCCTTACTCACGAGTGCTGAGGCGTGTGATGTCCATGTCATATCCTCAGAGATGTGGACTCCCAGATATTTAAAACAGCTCACCCTGTCCACAGTATCCCCATTTATCCTCAATGGTTTGTACGTCCTCGGATGATGTGCCCTCCTAAAGTCCACGATCAGCTCCTTAGTGTTTTTGATGTTCAAGAGGAGGCTGTTGTCCCAGCACTAGAGTACTCTATCAGCCACCTCCTCCCGGTAGACCTTCTTATCGTTGTCTGAGATCAGGCCCACCGCCACAGTGTCATCAGCAAATGTAATTATTGAGTTGGAGCTGAACCTAGCCACACAGTCATGTGTGTACAAGGAGTACAATAGGGTACGGAGGACGCAACCCTGGGGGCGATCCTGTGCTCAGGGTGAGGGACTTCAATGTATTCCCTCCCATCATGACTACCTGGGGCCTGGCGGTGAGAAAGTCCAGGGCCCAGGTATGAATCTGTGTGTATGTGTGTGAACTTCTACCGCTGCACCATCGAGAGCATCCTTACCAACTGCATCACAGTATGGTATGGCAACTGCTCTGTCACCGACCGGAAGGCATTGCAGAGGGTGGTGAAAATTGCCCAACGCATCACCGGTTCCTCGCTCCCCTCCATTGAGTCTGTCCAAAGCAAGCGTTGTCTGCGGAGGGCGCTCAGCATCGCCAAGGACTGCTCTCACCCCAACCATGGACTGTTTACCCTCCTACCATCCGGGAGGCGCTACAGGTCTCTCCGTTGCCGAACCAGCAGGTCCAGGAACAGCTTCTTCCCGGCGGCTGTCACTCTACTCAACAACGTACCTCGGTGACTGCCAATCACCCCCCCATCCCCCGAACACTTATTATCACTTATTATTATTTATTCAAATCATTTGCTATGTCGCTCTTCCAGGGAGATGCTAAATGCATTTCGTTGTCTCTGTACTGTACACTGACAATGACAATTAAAATTGAATCTGAATCTGAATCTGAATCTGAATGTGTGTGTGTGAATATGTGTGTGTGTGAGCGTCAATGAGTCTGTGTGTGTATATGTGTGTGCGAATGAGTCTGTGTATATGTGTGTGCGAATGAGTGTATGTGTGTGAATAAGTCTGTGTGTGAATGTGTGTGAATGAGTCCGGGTGTGAGTGTAAATGTGTGTGAATGAGTGTGTCTGTATATATATGGGGGCGAGAATGAGTCTGTGTGTGTGTGTGTGAATGAGTCTGTGTGTGAGTGTGAATGCCTCTGTGTGTATGTGTGTGAATGTGTGTGTGTGCGAATATGTGTGTGTGTGTGTGTGTGTGTGAATGAATCTGTATGTGCGTGAGAATGTGTGTGCGAATGAGTCTGTGTATGTGTGTGTGTGTGTGTGTGTGTGTGTGTGTGTGAATGTGTATATGGCTGTAAATTAGTCTGTGTATTGTGTGTGAGTGTGAATGAGTATGTGTGTGTGTGTGTGTGTGTGTGTGTGTGTGAATGCGTTTGTGTGTGTGTGTGTGTGAATGAGTGTGTGTGTGTGTGAGTGTGAATGAGTCTGTGTGTGTGTGAGTGTGAATGAGTATGTGTATGTGTGTGTGCACGAATGAGTCTGTGTGTGAGTGTGAATGAGTCTGTGTGTATCTGTGTGTGAATGAGTCTGTGTGTGTATATGTGTGTGCGAATGAGTCTGTGTATATGTGTGTGCGAATGAGTGTATGTGTGTGAATGAGTCTGGGTGTGCGTGTAAATGTGTGTGTGAATGAGTCTGTGCGTGTATATATGGGTGCGAGAATGAGTCTGTGTGTGTGTGAATGAGTCTGTGTGTGAGTGTGAATGCCTCTGTGTGTATGTGTGTGAATGTGTGTGTGTGCGAATATGTGTGTGTGTGAATGAATCTGTGTGTGCGTGAGAATGTGTGTGCGAATTAGTCTGTGTATGTGTGTGTGTGCGAATGAGCCTGTTTGTGAGTGTGAATAAATCTGTGTATGTGTGTGTGTGTGTGTGTGCGAATGAGTCTGTGTATGTGGGTGTAAATTAGTCTGTGTATGTGTGTGTGAGTGTGAATGAGTCTGTGTGTGTGTGTGTGTGATTGAGTGTGTGTGTATGTGTGTGTGTGTGTGTGTGTGTGTGTGTGTGTGTGTGTGTGTGTGTGTGTGTGTGTGTGTGTGTGTGTGTGTGTGTGTGTGTGTGTGTGTGTGTGTGTGTGTGTGTGTGAGTGAGTCTGTGTGTGAGTGTGAATGAGTTTGTGTATGTGTGTGTGTGTGTGAGAATGAGTCTGTGTGTGTGTATATAGATTCCGTTGATTCCGGCGACTGTGCAATCCTGCTCCTTCTTGACCTCAGCGCAGCATTTGATACAGTCGACCACACCATCTGTTAGAATTTTTCCAACAAAGACTATTACAAAAACGGAGGTAGAAACTGAACGAACTTTATTGTGAGAGAGAGAGTCACACAGAGCCCAAGTGTCTGTGGGAGTCCTCTCTGGGCTAATGCAGAAAACCATCTCTTTTATACATTGATTTAGACAAAAAAGCATCCAGACAAATGGTAATGAACAAGGACACTCAGAATTCAAAGGAAATAACATTTAGCGGTGGAAAGTTACACCGGAGCAAGATTAGCCGTTCTGCAAGTTCTGTGATATACTCTTAATCTCCGAAACCTGTCAATTACTTGTGCCCTAGGCAGTTTCGGTAAACAATCTTGTGCAGACACAGATAGAATACACAAGGAAATAGTTACATACATGTTTCCATCATTTTCCTCCTCTTTATACAAATTTACTGAATTATAATCTAAAACAAATTTATGTCCTTCGAGTTGAAGTCGCCAAGTTTCTTCACAGAAACACATGTTCTCTCGACTTTCTGTAGTTCGATCATTCGTGAGGGTTCAATCAGTCAGGAATGTTTCTCTCGTCAATTTCATAGCATTGTCTCTCTTCTGCTTTGGTTAGTATTAGTTCGTATAACATAGTCATTTTCTTAGTGAGGGGCGTTTCAATCAGTCGCTGGGCGAGTCCTCTCACACAGGGGATGATGCAGCAGCCCAGGCAGACCAGTACCCCTGCAATGACTATGAAAGCGGTTAGTGCAGAAATAACAACATTTTTCCATTTCCCGAACCATGAGTCCAGGAACCCTGTCCAGGTGGTGATGACTCCTGAATTCTCAGCCAATTCCTCTGCCAGTGAAGTGAGTCCAGCCAGGGCCCTGGAGACCGACCCATCAGGTGCGGTATTGTTGGGAATAAAGGTACAACAAGTTGATCCGAACATTACACATACTCCTCCCTTGTCTGCTAGTAGCATGTCCAAGGCCATTCTATTCTGCCAGGCCATTAGACTGGTCCGATCTAGTTGTTCGGCTAACCCTTTCACAGCATCTCTTGTATAATTGATAAATCGCTGCTGATTATAATATAAGTAATTTATCCAATCTACATTTTTATTAATAGTTGACCACCAGAAGATGACAGACTCAAATCCTGCAGCTATCTGATTGCGTGCCTTAAATTCATCTGGAACCCCTCTGGGCACTTCAATTTCATCTATGTAAATGTGTGCATCAAAAGAACCTTTAGCCAGTTCCCTTTTCACTCTATTCCCTGTCTCGGATTTCTCCTTCACATCTTTCAGTGTTACGAGAGTAAACGGCATCATCAGCTGTAACTTCAGTGTCTGCTGGTTCGACTACTCTCACTTCCAACTGGCTACAGGGATCTTTCCAACTAACTTCGACACACACGTAATACCACCCTTCACCTTTCTTCTGGATGTTTCTCACGGTTATATACGTTTTCAAAGTAGGCTGTGTATTTCCCCATCTTCCCCGGTTACTCCAGCCAGGGTTCGTATGGGTGTAGGACTTTCTTTTTAACGACCATCGCTGGTATTGCTCCATTCCGGTCTCTTTATAGCCTGAGGACTCAGAGTGTTGGAAAACATAATGCCATTTTGAGCAGGGTGCTAGACAGACATACACCCCATCCGTTACGTATGCTTTGTCCTCGCAACTGTCAGTTTTATACTGACATGGGTCGATTTCAAAAGTGCTAATACTTCCTCAGGTCAGGTACATTGTATACTTCGCATATGCTGTGGCGATTAATGCAATTCCACTCAGAATAATTAGCCCCCACTTCATGGTTTCGGAGGTGTATGTTTCCCATCGTTACTAGACCTATACAGGCCGTCATCCGTCGTCGGTCCCCCTTTCTCCTACTCTGAAGTTGGGATTTTTACTCTTTTGCAGTGTGTGATATGTACCCACGTTGGCCTTTCGACAATTCTTACCGCAGTGGGAGTAGTAAATAATACTTGATACGGACCTTCCCACCGAGGGCTTGACCACCTTTTTCTTTTGATAATTTTTACGAACACCCAGTCTCCTGGCTTTAATTCCTCCATGAGATCCCCTTCCGCTTGGTCAAGACCTGTTAAACATTTCAACACACGAGATTTGTTTATAAGCATTTTCTTCATGTACTGTGCTAGGGTACTATCTTCACTTACTGTTTCAGAAAACCTTTGTAGAACAGGGTATTGGAATGGTTTACCATACAATATTTCGTACGAGAACATTCCCCTCGTACTTGGCAGCATTCTCATATTTAATAAGACTAATGGGAGACAATCTATCCAGGAAAAATCCCGTTTCCGCCACTGCCTTCCTTAATTTGCTTTTAATAGTTCCATTAGTCTTTTCTACTAACCCTGCAGACTGTGGGTTGTAAGAGCAGTGATGTTTTAATTGTATCTTTAGGGTCATCGTGAGCTTCTCTATTACTTCATTGACAAAATGGCTCCCATTGTCACTATATATTTTCTCTGGTACCCCGAACCTTGGTATAATGTCCCTGAGGAGAGCTTTTGCCACTGTCAATGCATCCGCATTGGCAGAGGGAAAAACTTCAACCCATCGGGAAAATACACCAATAATCACTAAACAATATTTCTTCCATTGCGAGGGGGTTAATTCAATAAAGTCCATATTTAAATTTTGAAATGGGTACATTGGTTGTGGGTACTTCCCTTGTTGTTTCTCCAAGTTTCCTTGTGGATTGTACCTGGCACATATCTCGCACGGTTCGCAGTACTTATTTGCATAACTCGTGAACCCATAGCTTTTGAACACCTTCTCGACTAGTTGCACCATTCCTCCTGTTGAGAAATGGGTTACTTCATGGCTCATAACACAGGCAAATCTCCACAGAGGGGGGGGGGAGGGGGAGAGAGAGGTAGTGCTGAGAGGGGGTGAGGTGTGGGGAGGGGGAGAGATGGGGAGCTGGGAGGGAGAGGGAGGGTGGAAGGAAGGGGGTAATAATAATAATAATAAATTGTATTTAATGGGCGCCTTTCAGACATCTCAAGGACACCTTACATAGTAATCGGAACAAAACATATAATCGGAATAGAACAGGTAAAAAAGACATCACAGAGACACAAATTAAAAATAGAATTCAATCCAAAAACAGAAAATCAAAAACAGTGTAAAGAGAGAGAGCAGCGGCAGCCAAAGCGCGCCAGCGTCCACTCTCTCTTCACGGCAGCCATCTTGGACACAGACCTACAGGACTACAATTAGACAAAAAAATCATCCCCCCACAGTTGGTAGCACTGTCGAGGAAGGCACACTGTCCAATCCCCACCCCATGTTCACCCCAAAGTCAGGCCTATTGAGGCCACCGCAAATGCCTCTACGGAGGCCCGATGTCCCTGGCTGTTCTCATCGGGTGGTCTTGCCCCGGCGTCGGGAGAGTCCTTTCGGCGGCTGGGCCATCTGGAACGGCCGTTTCCTGGTTGGAGCCCGCGGCTGCTGAAGCCGACAAGGCCGCGCCGGTTTGGAGCTCCCATGCTCCCGATGATAAAGTCGGCGCCGCCTCTCCGCACCGCCGCCTCTCCGCACGCCGCCTCTCCGCTCCGCAGACCCGCAGCCCGGAGATGTTGCTCTCGGCGGTCCAGCTCGCCAGAGCTCCAGCGCGTCGCTCCAGCGCGGCGACCCAGGCAAGGCATCGCCCGCTCCACTCCGCTCCGCTCCAGCGCTCCAACGCTGTGCCGCCGCCGAGGCCGAGGTGCTGGGCGGTCCCCGCCAGGAAACGGTGCTCCAAGCACGCAGATAGGCCACGAGGACGGGACGACGGGCAGCCCGGAGAAAAGGCTGCCACATCGACCAGGTAAGACCTAGAAATATAGTTACACCTACCCCCCCCCCCCACATTAAAAGACCATATCCCCTACAAACAAAGTGAGTGGAGTGGAGGGGAGGGCGGTAGGGTGAGTGGAGGGGAGGGCGGTAGGGTGAGTGGGGGGGAAGGCGGTTTATGGGAGGGACGGTGGTGGAGGGGATGGAGGAGGGGAGAAAAAGAGAGGAAAGAGAGAGAGGGGGAGGGGGGAGAGGAGGGCGGGAGAAGAGAGGGGGGAGAGGAGATGGGAGTGATAGGATGGGGAGAGGAGGTGGAGAGGAGAGGGGGGAGGAGAGTGGGGGGAGAAGAGGGGGAGAGGAGAGGGGGGAGAAGAGAGGGGGGAGAGGAGAGGGGGGATACGAAAGGGGGCGGGAGGAGAGGGGAGGGGAGAGGAGGGGGAGAGGAGAGGGGGGAGAGGAGAGGGGGATAAGAGAGAGGGGGGAGAAGGGGAGGAGAAGAGAGGGGGGGGGAGTGGGTGAGAGTGAGGGAGAGAGAGAGCGGTGCTGAGAGGGGGATGAGAGGTGGGGAGCAGGGAGGGGGTGGGAGGGGGGAGGGTGGAGGGAGGCGGGTAGGGGAGTGGAGGGGAGGTGGTTTAGGGTAGTGAGGGAGGTTGGGGGAGGGGATGGAGGCCAGGAGGGGAGAGAGAGTGGGGTGAGTGAGGGGGGAGGAGAGAGGGTGGAGGGGGAGAGAGGGGGGGGAGGGTGTGAGAGAGGGTGTGCTGAGAGGGAGGTGAGGTGAGATGAGGGGAGGGGGAGAGGTGGGGAGCTGGGAGGGGGTGGGAGGGTGGAAGGAAGGGGGTAGGGGTGTTTGGAGGGGAGGGGGGTTTAGGGGAGGGACGGTGAGGGAGGGGAAGGAGAAGGGGAGAAAAAGCGTTGAGAGGGGGGGAGGGGGGAGGGGGGAGAGGAGAGGATGGGAGAGGAGAGGAGGGTTAGGAGAGGGGGAGAGGAGAGGGGGGAGATGATGGGTAGTAGAGGATAGGGGGGAGAGAGGGGGGAGAGGAGAGGGGGAGGGAGATAGGAGGGTGGGGGAGAGAAGAGGGTGGGGGGTGGGGAGAGACGTGGGGAGAGAGAGGAGGGGAGAGAGACAGAAAGGGAGAGAGACAGGGGGGAGGGAAAGAGAGAGGGATAGGGAGAGAGAGGAAGGGAGAGAGAGAGAGAGCATTTTACTTCAACCCAAACCCCCCAAACAACCTTTTGCAGGCAGAGGAGAGGGGGTGGGGGAGGGAGAGGGGAGGGGAGAGGAGAAGGGGCGGAGAGAAGAGGGGGGAAGTGAAGAGAGGGTGATGGGGAGAGAGATGGGTAGAGAGAGGAGGGGAGAGAGAGAGAAATGGAGGGAGAGATGTGGGGAGAGAGAGGAAGGGAAACAGAGAGAGAGTGCCTTTTTACTTTAACCCAAACCCCCCAAACAACCATTTGCAGGCAGTGCTTTTTTACCTCAAACTAACCATATTTTCATTTTCAAACCACATTAAGGGTACTCACAGTTGTGTAGACATTTGTTCAGTGTCAATGAGAGCTCAGAGTGACTGATCAGTTGCAGAGACTGATTGAGGCACACCACTTCCTGGTTTTATTGTCCCTCCCCCTCCCCAACAGTAATTTCTCTCTGATTTTTCATCGATGGGAAAAATACTCAGGTCCAGGAAGGCAGACGTGGGCTCTGATCGAGGTGGCCAAAAATTACGGCCGTAGGTGTCGGCGTTCTCTCCGAAATCGCAGCACAGTCGGCCAAAATCGGTCAAGATCAGACATTTAGTAATATAGATGTGACTTGACTTGATTTGACTATGTGTGTTTGAATGAGTCTGCGTGTGTGTATGTGTGTGTATGTGTGAATGAGTCTGTGTGTGTATATCTGAGTGTGTGTGTGTATGTGTATGAGTGTGTGTATATGAGTGTGTGTGTATATGAGTCTGTGTGTGTATATGAGTATGTGTGTGTGTGAATGAGTCTGTGTGTGTGTGAATGAGTGTGTGTGTATATGAGAGTGTGTGTGTATATGAGTGTGTGTGCATATGAGAGTGTGTGCGTATATGTGTGTGTGCATATGAGTGTGTGTGTGTATATGTGTGTGTGTGTATATGAGTGTGTGTGTATACGAGTATGTGTGTGTATATGAGTCTGCATGTGTGTGAATGAGTGTGTGTGTGTATATATGAGTATTCGTGTGTATATGAGAGTGGGTGTGTATATGAGTATGTGTGTGTGTGAATGCGTGTGTGTGTGTGTGTTTGTGTGTGTGTGTGTGTGTGTGCGAATGAGTCTGTGTGTGTAAGTCTGTGTTTGTATGTGTGAGAGCCTGTATGAGGTGGAATGTGTGTATGGGATCAACAAATAGTACAAATAATATAGTATTTCGTAGTTCAGAGACTATTTATTATGTTTAATAGCGTGATGGCTGTCAGGAAGAAGCCTTTCCTCAATGTAGATGTTACAGTTTTCAGTTCACAAAAGTCGGACGTGACTCCTGAAATCGGCATCAGTCAGTCCACAAGCCGTGAGAATCAGTCAGTCAGTCCAAAGGCCATGAGTTAATCCCAAGGCAGTGTGTGAGTCCAGAGGTCACGGTTAAATCGCTCACTGTTTCCCCCCTCCTCCACTGACATCTCCCACCACAAGATGCTGTCCTCCGCCTGGCTATAGGATGCACCCCCAATTGAAACCACCCACATCCCCTACACGAGGACACCCCCCATTCTCATCAGCTCACGAGAGCCCCCGCCTGAAGCTGTCCCCTACCGTGGATGCACGACGTTTACCACTACCCACCCCACCATGACACCCCCACCTCGAAAAAATATTTTGCACAAATTCTTCAGTGTTCATTAACAACTGAAATTGTCTTTAGGCTGCTTTTTCGACATCATGTCTGGAAAAGTTAGAGGTCAAGGCGATGTGGCTATTGCTGTAGCAGCTACGTTAATGCCTGGTGGAAAAACTACACATTCTCGATTCAAGATACCCATCCAAGAGGCCGAGGATATATTCGGCAACATCGAGAAGAACTCTAAGACGGCACATGTCATAAGGCAAGTGAAAGTCATTGTTTGGGATGAATGTCCAATGATTAGGAGAGAAAGCTTTGAAGCGGTGGACAGAACTTTTCAAGATGTAGCTCCGCTGGGGGCGACATGTTGGAGTAGTCGCACTTTTCCACGCTCCCGACCTGTTCCCCTCCAACTTTTATTATGGCTCAGCCTAAGTTTTATAATTACCCATAAATATTTAAACACCATTGACAGCACCTCTCCACGCCGTAAAGATGCCAGGCAGAGGAAAGAAAGAGGAGCAAAACATGGAAGAACCGACGACCAGCACCGGCATGGCCACGCTAGCAGCTATGTTAACAGAGCACAAGGTATCGCTACTGGCAGAATTCAACGCAGCGTTCACCAAACTGGAAACAAAGCTGGACAATATCCAGACCACAATTTTAGATCACCAACACCGTCTTTTGTCATTAGAGACATTTGCCGATACCACCAGCCAAGACAAGCGAGCTATAGCGACAATGCTAACTACGGTGACCGAAGAGAACGCCAAGCTAAAGTCTAAGCTTATCGGCCTGGAAGGCAGGAGTGGCCGAAATAACATACGGATAGTCGGTCTCCCCGAGAACATCGAAGGCCCCCAAACAACAGCTTTTTTATTTCAACTCCTGCTCGAGACTCTTGGCGAATACACACTGGAATCAGCCCCGGATTTAGACCGAGCCCACCGTACGCTAACAGCCAAGCCAAGCCCTGGTGAGAAACCCAGAGCAGTTGTGATCTGCTTCCATAGATACCAGACCCGCGAGTTGGTGGTGCGTGAGGCTCGGAGGCAGAGTGGTAATCTGAAGTTCAAGGATATTCCGATCCACATTTTCGAAGACTACTGCCCCGAGATAGTTGAACAACGCTCCGCGTACCGAGACGGTATGAAGGAGCTACACAACCTGGGTCTCAACCCCTCCCTTCATTATCCAGCCAAGCTGTTCATCATGGCCGGGGAAAGAAAGAGGCGACGACTAACATCTCCTGAGGATGCTCAGGATTTCATCTCATTTTACCGTCGACGCAGACCGGGACCCACAGACGACTGACTTCGCTCGGTACGTCTATATCCGAGTGGCACAGGGGTCCGGTTAATCTACGGTTACACTATGGACTAACTGTAGCTTGACTGCTCTTAGCAACTAGTCATTGCTAACGCTCGGCCTTGCTGATTATACTAGACCCCTGTCTTGAAATGTACGAGGCTGGTAAGAATTCACCACGATTCGTGACTATATTATACCAACTTTGCCTTATAATGTTTATGTGTAATCATGCTTGAAAGGTTCTTCACCTGCACATGCTATAAAATTGGGCTTAAGGGACCCACTTTGTGGTTCGTGATCTGGTCTCTGCCTTCTTGTTTTTAGCAGCTGGCTGCTAACGCTGCCAGCATTCGGCTAGTTTGTTTACACTAGTCTTCCTAGCGGACTGTCTGGGGCTGATAAGAGCTCATTACAGCCAAAGCTGTGTTATACCAATCTGCTCCTACAGCGTTTTTGTTTAACAATACTTAATTGATGTTCTTTTGCCCTGCGCTTTAATCCAATAACCCAGTTTGCAACTCGCTATTTTCTCTAACGCTAACTCTTTCTTTATACCTTGTTGATTTTAAGATATATTATGTAATACCAAAATAGAAGCTATTCTTGCTCCACTGATACGTTGGCTTGCTTATTCAGTATCACCATTTTGTTAATTTGCTTTGTCTTATTATTACTATCATCATTACAACCATTACCATTAGTGTTAGCAATGACATTGGCAGTGCAACTATTATGGCAATTATTTCAACTTTGTATTTATTTATTTATGTTTATTTTACTTTATTTCTACATTCTATTTTACAAATTATTATTATCATTGTTATTATTATTACTATTACTACACTCGTTTCATTTTATGTTACTTTACTGACCTTGAGCGATTTTGTTGCTTTGGGAGGTGGAAATATTGGGAGTTAAGAACGGATATCTCCATGCGGATGCGAGGACAACGCACCTTGGTGCAATGGGCACTCAATGTTCAGTTGGGACAAGGGGGATCTCAGGTCCGGGGACTCAGGTTTGAAAGATGGTTAAGTGATATGTATCCCACTTGTTTGTTGTGTGTATACGTGTGTATGTATTTTTTTTTAAATCACTCCTTATCACAACCCCCCCCCCCCCCCCCCACACACACACACACACACACGTCTCCACTCTCGGCAGCTGGTTTCGATGCGCTCTTCCGTTTCGACGCAGTACTACAGCGCTCTGCCCACTCGCTTGGATATAGCTAAGTATGGCCAACAGAAACGTCACTCTTAGATTTGTCTCGGGGAACGTGAGGTGGGTGGGGAAGTCCTACCAAGACTGAGATAGTGGTCTCCCTGAGACGCCGAAAAAGCTTTCGACAGAGTCGAGTGGAGGTACCTATATGAGGCGATGGACAGGTTTGGCCTCGGTAACAGTTTTATTCATTGGGTCAGTCTATTATATTCGTCCCCGGTGGCCTCAGTACAAACAAACGGCACACTGTCGCCCCACTTCCCCCTTCAGAGAGGTTCCAGACAGGGTTGCCCGTTATCACCACTCCTGTTTGCTGTCGCGATAGAACCCTTGGCTGTTTGGTTGCGCTCAGAAAAGGGTTACACGGTTCGACACGGTTCGACACAACTCATAAAGTCTCATTGTATGCGGATGACCTGCTCCTGTACATCTCGAACCCAGTCTGATCTCTCCCTGTGATTACGAATATGTTAGAACGGTTTGGCGCGTATTCTGGTTATAAACTTAACTACCAAAAGAGTGAGCTATTACCGATTAACTCATTGGCTAAGCAGCTCCCTCGCTCTTTAACCTCATTCAAATGGACAGAGGACGGGTTTCGCTACCTCGGCGTCATTATCACAACACCTTTATCTGATATGTTCCGCACAAACTTTCTGCCTCTGGTTGAGAAAGCTGAAAGAGATTTTGACCGCTGGTCAGTTTTACCGCTATCCCTCGTGGGCCGGATAATTCTGGTCAAGATGGTCATCCTACCCAAATTCCTGTATATTTTCCAGCACGTCCCTATACTTATCACTAAAAAATTTTTTGATAAATTAAAAAGGACAATATCTAAATTTTTATGGGGTAGCAAACCGGCTAGAATCCGAAAGGCGATACTGCAGTCTCCTAAGAGTGACGGCGGTTTGGCACTTCCTGACTTTAGGCGATACTATTGGGCAGCTAACTTGCAAAAACTCCTGTATTGGATGAATGATGATTGCGACCACCTACCGACCTGGGTACACATGGAAAAGGCGAGTTCACGTCTCCCATTGCGGTCTGTCCTATGCTCCCAACTCCCCCTTCCTATAACATCTGTGGGTGCAGACCCATTGCGTCCCTCTCGCTCAAGATATGGAGTCAACTCAGGAAAAACTTCGGTTTACAAGGCCCTTCCATCTTGACCCCACTGCTTAAAAACCACATCTTTAAACCTTCAAGTACAGACCACGCATCCAAAACCTGGCATGGTAGCTGTACCAGTAGTATCGAAAACCTAAACAAGGATGGCATATTTTCGTCTTTTGCGGAGCTTTCGTCCAACTCCCAAACTCCCACCTTTTTCGTTTTTTCCAGATTAGGGATTTTGTGAAGAAGACATTCCCCCATTTCCCAAATCGTCCCCCTGACACCCTGACCGATACCATCTTAGCTCTAGATCCCAACCGGAAGAAATGCATCTCTGTTTTGTATAACTTGTTAGGGTCGGTTATATTGAAACCTCATACCACATTAAAAGCTGCGTGGGAGGGTGAGGTGAATACGAAACTAACAGACCAGCAATGGGACTCTGCCTAGGATTTGATCCATTCTTCCTCCATATGTGCCCGCCATGGCCTAATCCAATGCCAAGTCCTTCACAAAGTCCACTACACAAATGCAGGATTATCCCGCTGTTAGGGACACCTGCAACAGATGTAATCAATATCCTGCCAACCATAGCCATGTGTTTTGGTCTTGCCCTAAGCTAGCAGCTTTTTGGAGGAGTGCTTTCGACTTGATAAGCAGAGCCTACGGGCAGACTATTCCTCCAAACCCACTGTCAGCCATTTTAGCTACCCCTCACAACACCAACCTCTCTGTTGCGGTGAAACGGGTACTAGCTGTTACAACCTTGTTAGCCCGGAGACTGGTCTTGCTTAACTGGAGGCTCGCCTGTCCCCCGACACACGCCCGCTGGATTAAGGAGGTGCTTTACAATTTGAAGCTTGAAAAACTTAGGTTCTCTGTCAAAGGCTCTACCAAGACATTCCTAGATACATGGAACCCTTTCTTGGAACGTGTTAACTCTCTCAACTTTTCCCCGGACTCGGAACAGGACTGAGTGCTCTCCACCATTGTACTGCTCTACTGCAGCTGCTCTCCCCTTACCCCCCCCCCCCCATCCCCCCTCCCCACACTTATTTAATTACTTACTTATTTACTGTTATTAGTGACCCCCTTTTTTATTTTATTTATTTATTTATTTTTTTTGTTTGTACTTTTTATTTCGTTTATCTTACCATATTTGTGTGGATGTGTACGTATGTGAGTGTTGTTTGTCCCAGTTTGGTTCCGACTTGATTCGGGTGGGTTGAAGGTGGGTAAGGGTAAGGGCTTTGAGGGTAGCTTACATACTGTTGCACAATTAGGCCTTGACTGTCACTGTCTGTTATCATTATATGTATGCACATTGCTGTGAAATTCAAATAAAAAGATTTAAATAAAAAACAAGTTTATTTTCAAGTTCGGAGTATTTTTAATTCTACTCGCAGCTACTTATTTCACAACATACACGTCAAATTTGCAAATATGTAATGCAGAAAAGTCACATTGCCATACTTCATATTTCCCTATAACAAAGGCAATTTCAACCCATCAAATCAATGCCAGCTCTCACAAATTTTCCTTGAAACTAGTTCCTCACAAATTCCCATCAAATGCCCGCAGAATCCACCATTCAATGTAAAGCAAACTTCACTGAACTGTAGCAGCTTAACACCCAGAGGATGGGAAATGCAGGGAATTCTCTGCCCAAGTGGCTACGGAGACCGGTCCTTGAGACCAGTTCAACACCGAGGTGACAGGCCTTGATATTACAGAATTGAGAGTATGGCGTAGGTAAATGGTAGTGTTATATGTTATATGGCGTTAAATGGTGCCGAGATAAATGGTCTGACTGAGACGTGGAGCAGCTGAGAGGCAGCACGGTGGTGCAGCGGTAGAGTTGCTGCCTCACAGCACCAGAGGCCCAGGTTCAATCCCGACTAAGGATGCTCAATGTATGGAGTTTTACGTTCTCCCCATGACCTGCGTGGACTTTCTCCAAGTGCTCCGGCTTCCACCTACACTCCAAAGATGTCCAGGTTTGTAGGCTAAATAGCTTAGTAAAATTGTAAATTGTCCCTAGTGTGTGCAGGATAGTGGGCGGGTGTGTGGATCGCTGGTCAGCGCAGACTTTCCCCGCTGTATCTCTAAAACAAAACCAAAAAAGACTAAAAGCAGCTATATCAGGCATAATGCGAAGGACAGCTTGCCATGCTTGGACCAGAGGCCTTAGCCTCAGAATAAAAGGACGTTCCTTTGGGAAGGAGATGAGGAGGAATGTCTTTAATCAGAGGGTGGTGAATCTGTGGAATTTACTGCCACAGTAGGCTGTGGATCTTTTTAAGGAAGAGATAGATAGATTATTGATTAATATGGGTGTCAGGGGTTATGGGGGGAATGCAGGGGAATGGAGTTAAGTGGGTAAGATAGATCAGCCATGATTGAATGGAGGAATGGACTTGATGAAGCGGATTACCTCATTCATCTCCTATCACTTATGAACCATGACTCCCTGTGCCCTCTCTACCCCTTCTCCCACACTAGCACCAGCTCTCTCTCCTCGCACCCACCTTGGTATTGCAACCAACTACCCGCAGCGCCGGCTCCGTCCGCTCCTCATGCACCTGCTGGATGGCGGCGATGTCAGCCTGGAAGCAAACACACGCAGCGTTACACTCACCAGGGGCACGTGCCCACCCCACCTCTGTCCAACACAGAGCCTTTGTAGACAGAGAACACCAAATGTGTGCACATTGGTAGGTTAATTGGCCGCGGTAAATTGCGTCTTCCATGTCGACACGTGGAGAATCTGGGGAGCGAGGGGATTGAAGACAATATGGAAAGAATAACGTTCAGTTTAGTTTATTGTCACGTGTGAAGTGAAAAGCTTCTGTGGCGTGTTATCCAGTCAGCAGAAAGCCAATACATGATTACAATCGGGGCATTTACAGTGTACAGATACATTAAGAGTGCAGAATCTTTATGTCCCTGTTTGGTTGAAAGGAAATAGTAAAAATTGGAACGAGGCATGGTTTTCAAGGGAAATTGTACACTTGGTTCGGAAAAAGAGATAGATCTACAATAATTATACGCAGCATGGAGTAAATGAGGTGCTTGATGAGTATAAAGAATGTGAAGAGAATCTTAAGAAATAAATTAGAAAAGCTAAAAGAAGATATGAGGTTGCTTTGGCAAGTAAGGCGAAAGTAAATCCAAAGAGTTTCTATAGCAATATTAATAGCAAAAGGAAAACGAGGAATAAAATTGGTCCATTAGAGAGCCAGAGTGGACAGCTATCAACAGAGCCAAAAGAGATGGGGGAGATATTGAACTATTTATTTTCTTCGGTATTCACCAAGGAGAAGGATATTGAATTATGTGAGGTAAGGGAACAAGTAGAGTAGCTATGGAAACTAAGGGATTCAAAAAAGAGGAACTACTGCCTCTTTTGAAAAATATAAAAGTGGATATGTCTCCAGGTCCTGACAAGATATTCCCTAGGACATTGAGGGAAGTTAGTGTAGAAATAGCAGGGGCTATGACAGAAATATTTCAATTGTCATTAGAAACGGGAATATGGTCGGAGGATTGGCATACTGCGCATGTTGTTCCATTGTTTTAAAAGGGTTCTAAGAGTAAACCTAGCAATTATAGACCTGTTAGTTTGACGTCAATGGTGGGCAAATTAATGGAAAGAATATTTAGAGATAATATACAGTGGCTTGCAAAAGTTTTCATCCCTCTTGAACTTTTCCACAATTTGTCACGTTAGAACCACAAACGTAAATGTATTTTATTGGGATTTTATGTGATAGACCAACACAAAATGGCGCAAAATTGTGAGGTGGAAGGAAAATGATACTGAAAAGCGCGGCGTGCAAAAGTATTCAGCCCCCTTTACTCTGATACCCCTAAATAAAATCCAGTGCAACCAATTCCCTTCAGAAGTTACCTAATTATTAAATACAGTCCACTTGTGTGTAATCTAATCTCAGTATAAATACAGCTGTTCTGTGAAGGCCTCAGAGATTTGTTAAGAACATTAGTGAACAAATCATGAAGCCCAAGGAACACACCAGACAGGTCAGGGATAAAGTTGTGGAGAAGTTTAAAGCAGGGTTAGGTTATGAAGAAATATACCAAGCTTTGAACATCTCACGGAGCACTGTTCAATCCATCATCCAAAAATGGAAATAGTATGGCACAACTGCAAACCTACCAATACATGCCCGTCCACCTAAACTGACAGGCCGTGAAGGAGAGCATTGATCAGAGTAGCAGCCAAGAGGCCCATGGTAACTCTAGAGGAGCTGTAGAGATCCACAGCTCAGGTGGGAGAATCTGTCCACAGGACAACTATTAGTCGTGCACTCCGCAAATCGGGCCTTTATGCAAGAGTGGCCATTGTTGAAAAAAAGCCATCAGAAGTCCCGTTTGCAGTTTGCCATAAGCCATGTGGGAGACACAGCAAACATGTGGCGGAAGGTGCTCTGGTCAGATGAGACCAAAATTAACGTTTTTGGCCTAACTGCGAAACGCTATGTGTGGTGGAAAAGTAACACTGCACATCACCCTGAACACACCATCCCCACTGTGAAACATGGTGGTGGCAGCATCATGCTGTGGGGATGCTTTTCTTCAACAGGGACAGGGAAGCTGGTCAGAGTTGATGGGAAGATAGGTGGAGCCAAATACAGGGCAATCTTGGAAGAAAACCTGTTAGAGTCTGCAAAAGACTTGAGACCGGGGCGGAGGTTCACCTTCCAGCAGGACAACGACCCTAAACATACAGCCAGAGCTACAATGATCAAATTATTTAGATCAAAGCATATTCATGTGTTAGAATGGCCCAGTCAAAATCCAGATCTAAATCCAATTGAGAATCTCTGGCAAGTCTTGAAAATTGCTGTTCACAGATGTTCTCCATCCAATCTGACTGAGCTTGAGCTATTTTGCAAAGAAGAATGGGCAAACATTTCAGACTCTAGATGTGCAAAGCTGGTAGAGACATACCCCAAAAGACTTGCAGCTTTAATTGCAGCGAAAGGTGGTTCTACAAAGAATTGACTCAGGGGGAACTGAATACTTTTGCACGCCACACTTTTCAGTTGTTTATTTGTAAAAAAAATTGAGAACCATGTGTCATTTTCCTTCCACTTCACAATTATGCACCACTTTGTGTTGGTCTATCACATACAATCCCAATAAAATGAATTTACGTTTGTGGTTGTAACGTGACAAAATGTGGAAAAGTTCAAGGTGTATGAAAACTTTTGCAAGCCACTGTATATCAGCATGTGGATAAACAGGGTCTGATTAGGGACAGTCAACATGGATTTGTGCCTGGAAGGTCTTGTTTGACTAATCTTCTTGAATGTTTTGAAGAGGTTACTCGGGAAATTGATGAGGGTAAAGCAGTGGATGTTATCTATATGGACTTCAGTAAGGCCTTTGACAATGTTCCTCATGGAAGGTTGGTTAAGAAGGTTCAATTGTTGGGTATTAATGGTGGAGTAGCAAGATGGGTTCAACAGTGGCTGAATGTGAGATGCCAGAGAGTAATGGTGGATGGATGTTTGCCAGGTTGGAGGCCGGTGACTAGTGGAGTGCCACAGGGATCTGTGTTGGGTCCACTGTTGTTTGTCATGTACATCAATGATGGTGCGGTAAATTGGATTAGTAAGTATGCAGATGATACTAAGATAGGTGGTGGTGTGGAAAATTTAGTAGATTTTCAAAGTCTACAGAGAGATTTAGGCCATTTGGAAGATTGGGCAGAAAGATAGCAGATGGAGTTTAATGCTGATAAGTGTGAGGTGCTAGATTCTACAGGACATGCAGTTGAACAGAGGGATCTACGAATAACTGTGCACAGTTCCCTGAAGGTGGAATCTCGTGTAGATAGGGTGGTAAAGAAAGCTTTTGATGTGCTGGCCTTAATAAATCAGAGCATCGAGTATAGAAGTTGGGATGTAATGTTAAAATTCTACAAGGCATTGGTGAGGCCAATTCTGGAGTACGGTGTACAATTTTGGTCGCCTAATTATAGGAAGGATGTCAACAAAATAGAGAGAGTACAGAGGAGATTTACTAGATTGTTGCCTGGGTTTCAGGAACAAAGTTACAGAGAAGGGTTGCACAAGTTAGGTCTTTATTTTTTGGAGCGCAGAAGGTTAAGGGGGGACTTGATATAGGTCTTTAAAATGATGAGAGGAATATACAGAGTTGACGTAGATAAGCTTTTCCCATTGTGAGTATGGAAGATTCAAACAAGAGGACATGATTTGAGAATTAAGGGACAGAGGTTTAGGGGTAATATGAGTGGGAAATTCTTTACTCAGAGAGTGGTATTCAATTCAATTCAATTCAATTCCATTCAACTTTATTGTCATTGCACAAATACGAGTACAGGTACAACGAAATGCAGTTTAGCGTCTGGTCATAGTGCAAGATAGTAGATATAAAAATACTGGTTAACAATGTGTGGACTGCGGATGAATTAAACTGGTACATAGGCAAATAAATGTATACAAATGGGAGAGTCTAAAGATAGCTAACGATGGGCCTGTGAGTTCAGCAGTGTAATTGTGTTATTGAAAAAGCTGTTCCTCATCCTGCTTGTGTGAGACCTGAGGCTCCTGTACCGCCTCCCTGATGGGTGGAGGGCAAATAGTCCATGGTTAGGGTGAGAGGGGTCCTTGATGATTTTCCCGGCCCGTCTCAGACACCATTTTCGGTGGAGGGCATCCATGGCAGGGAGCGGGGCACCGATGATGTGCTGAGCAGTTTTCACCACCCGTTGCAGTGCCTTCCTGTCGGCTGTGGTGCAGCTGCTGTACCATACCGTGAAGCAGGTGGTCAGGATGCTTTCGATGGTACTGCAGTAGAAATTGGACGGGATCTGGGGGGACAGGTGAGCTTTCTTAAGCCTCCTCAGAAAGTAAAGACGCTGTTGCGATTTTTTGATCAGTTTGGTGGTATTGAGGGACCAGGACAGATCCTCTGAGATGTGTACCCCGAGGAATTTGAAGTTGGAGACGCGCTCCATCTCAGTCCCGTTTATGTGGATGGAGGTATGTCTGCCACCTCTTGTCTTCCTGAAGTCAACGATGATTTCCTTCGTCTTCTTAGAGTTGAGGACGAGGTTATTGTTGGTACACCAGGCTGCCAGGTTCTGGACCTCCTCCCTAAAGGCATATTCGTTGTTGTCCATGATCAGTCCCACCACCGTGGTGTCGTCGGCAAATTTAATGATGGCGTTGGAGCCATACTTAGGGACGCAGTCATGGGTGAAGAGGGAGTAGAGGAGAGGGCTGAGCACACAGCCCTGTGGCACGCCGGTGTTCAGTGTTAGAGTGGAGGAGGTGAGGTTGTTGATCCTAACAGACTGTGGTCTGTTGGTGAGGAAACCCAGTGTCCAATTGCAGAGGGAGGTGGTGATGCCAAGTCCGCTGAGTTTGGTGATCAAGCTGGCGGGGATGACAGTATTAAATGCGGAGCTGATGTCGATGAACAACAACCTGATATAGGAATTGTTGTTGTCCAGGTCGGTTAGCGCAGAGTGTAGGGCCGCAGATATGGCGTCCTATGTAGACCTGTTGGGCCAGTAGGCAAACTGATGGGGTTCCAGTGTGGGGGGGGGAGGCTGGCTTTGAGGTGAGCATAGTATAAAAAGTGATAGATTTTGTATACCAGGTGGATGCTTGGAACAAGCTCTGCCAGGAGACGCGGTGGAGGCAGATACGATAGAGGCATTTGATAGTCGTATGGACATGCAGGGAATGGCGGGATATGGATTGTGTGCAGGCAAGCAAGATTAGTCATCTTTGCATTATGTTCCACATTGACATTGTGGGACGAAAGGCTATTCCCCTGCTGCTCCCCCATCCCACCCACGTGTCTAGCACTCCTCAGCCTTTCATCTCTGCTCACCCATTCCCCCACTAGCCATGGGAAAGCTTTGATCAACATTTATCCAGGGACAGCTCGGGTTCAAGTTGTTCCAGCAACAACACTTAAGGGCTGCAGGAAGGTCAAATCCCACCTTGGGCGTGAGCGTGTGTGTGTGTGTGCGGCACCTCTCGGGTGTGGAATTAAACGCTGCCTTGTCCCTGGGTGGCAGCTCTGGCCAACACCTCCCAACCACAGCCACAAAGCTGCAAGTCTCACTGCTCTTTCTGCCTGGGGAGTGTGTGTAGTTCAAGCCTCTGCCCCACTTGCGTGTCATTGGCATGCTAATTACACGATCTCGTGGTCGCATTGAGGCGCGACGATCCCGCGAAGGTCGCACGCGATTTCATGCGCCCGCACAGACGTCTGGAGCGCATGACGTAATTTTAAGATGGACACAAAATACAGGAGTAACTCAGCGGGACGGGCAGCATCTCTGGAGAGAAGGAATGGATGATGTTTCGTGTCGAGACTCTTCTTCAGTCTGAAAGAAGCGTCTTGACTCGAAACGTCACCCATTGCTTCTCTCCAGAGATGCTGTCGGTCCCTCCGAGTTTCTCCGTCTATCTTCAATTTTCTTGGCCACAGTCTGGGAGTAGAAGTGGGGGCGGATATGAGTCCCAGGCCGAGTTCGGCGATTGTTTGCCTGTTTCTGCTGCTGTTGGAGGTGAGACGTTGCATCGCGCCAGGGTCTTGGGACTGTCCCACTTTGGCCGTCAGTTACGCGACAGGCCGTTGGCGCGTGAAGATTTCGTTCGCTACACAATTTTGGAGCACCGCACGGTATCGCGCACAACTCCATACCCCTCCGCGCTTCTTAGTGCGACCTTTCCCGCGCGGCCATACGATCCCCGTGCGCCTCAACGCGATGACGAGGTCGCGTAATTTGCGTGCCAAGGACACGTAAGCGGGACAGGCCCTTTATATTCGTTTAGAGATACAGCAAGGAACAGTCCCTTTGGCCCACCGGGTCTGCACTGACCAGCGATCCCCATGCACTCACACTATCCCACACACACTAGGGACCATTTATACCAAGCCAATTAACCATACGTCTTTGGAGTGTGGGAGGAAACAAAAGAACTCGGAGAAAACCCTCACGGTCATGGAGAGAACGTACACACTTCGTACAGACAGCACCCGTAATCAGGATTGAACCCATGTCTCTGGTGCTGCACTGCATGCTATAAGGCAGTAACTCTACCACTATGCCACCGTACCGCCCTTGATTCCACATTTACTGACCGGAGCAGACATCCATACCATGTACGGTAACCATCAAATGACAAAGATTGCTTTGGATCTAAATAAGTGTGAGTTGGCGCATGGATTTTTCTCACGAGGGAGGTGAGCTGGCCACACAGAAGCGGGCAGCTAACGAAGGGTGTGCAAACTACACACATGGGCGGGGAGCTGAAAGCTACACAGCACGGCTTGTGTCAAGAAACCAGCTAGCAAGCTGTCAGAATGCATAGGAGGGAACAGCAGATGCTGGTTTAAACCGAAGATAGACACAAAAACTGTACTAACCCAGCGGGTCAAGTAGCATCTCCAGAGAGAAAGGCTAGGTGACTTTTCAGGTTGAGAACTTCCAGGAAAGTCACTTATTCTTTTCGCCAGTGAATCTGCCTGACCTGCTGAGTTACTCCAGCATTTAATGTCTAGCAAGCCTGTGCAGTTGTGCACAGGGGCGGAAATCGCTATCAAAACATGGGGGGGGGCACAATTCCTTGGTGGACACGAGCTTGCGCACACACTCACACGCACAGACACACACGCACATACACACGCGAGGCTTTGGCCATGGGCCCTGTGGATGGTAATATCGGGAGCCGAACTGGTTGGTGACAGACTCCGAACTCCAGCAACAGCAGCTTCGTCCGTCCCGAATCGTGGGGCTTGAATCGGCCCGTTCGCGGGGCCTTTCATCGGCCGGCGCGGTTTAAAATAGTAAGATTAAACGAGAACTTACCAGTTTGAAGGTACACAAAATGCTGGAGAAACTCAGCGGATGCAGCAGCATCTATGGAGCGAAGGAAATAGGCGACGTTTCAGGCCGAAACCCTTCTTCAGACTGATAGGGGCTGGGGGGGGGGGGGGGGGGGGGGGGGGGGGGGGGAGAAGGAAGGAAAAAGGGAGGAGGAGGAGCCCGAGGGCGTGTGGATGGGGAGTAGACAGCTCGAGGGTTCAGGAAAGGGAGGAGACAGCAAGGGCTAACAAAACTGGGAGAATCCAATGTTAATGCCCCCAGGATGCAGACTCCCCAGGCGGAATATGAGGTGCTGTTCCTCCCAATTTCCGGTGTTGCTCACTCTGGCAATGGAGGAGACCTAGGACAGAGAGGTCGGATTGGGAATGGGAGGGGGAGTTGAAGTGCTGAGCCACCGGCAGTTCAGGTAGGTTATTGCGGACTGAGCGAGGTGTTCGGCGAAACGATCGCCCAACCTCCGATTTGTCTCCCCGATGTAAATCAGCTGACATCTATAGCAGCGGATGCAGTAGATGAGGTTGGAGGAGATGCAGGTGAACCTTTGTCGCACCTGGAACGACTGCTTGGGTCCTTGAATGGAGTCGAGGAGGGAGGTGAAGGGACAGGTGTTGCATTTCTTGCGGTTGCAACGGAAAGTGCCCGGGGAGGGGGTGGTACGGGAGGAAAGGGAACAATTGACAAGGGAGTTGCGGAGGGAGCGGTATTTGCGGAAGGCAGACATAGGGGGAGATGGGAAGATGTGGCGAGTGGTGGGGTCACGTTGGAGGTGGCGGAAGTGGCGGAGGATTATGTGTTGTATTTGCCGGCTGGTGGGGTGAAAGGTCAGGTCTAGGGGGACTCTGCCCTTGTTGCGAGTGCGTGGATGGGGAGAGAGAGTAGTGTTGCGGGGTATGGATGAGACCCTGGTGCGAGCCTCATCTATGGTGGCGGAGGGGAATCCCTGTTCCCTGAAGAACGAGGACATTTCCGATGCCCTGGTGTGGAACGTCTCATCCTGGGAGCAGATGCGGCGTAGGGGGAGGAATTGGGAGTAGGGGATGGAGTCTTTACCGGGGGCAGGGTGGGAAGACACGTAGTCCAAATAGCCATGTGAGTCAGTTGGTTTGTAGTGTATGTCGGTCAGAAGTCTGTCCCCTGCGATGGAGATGGTGAGGTCAAGGAATGGTAGGGAAGTGTCGGAAATGGTCCAAGTGTATTCGGGTGCCGGATGGAAGTTGGTGGTGAAGGGGATGAAGTCAGTCAGTTGTGTGTGGGTGCAGGAGGTGGCCCCAAATCATTCGTCAATGTAACGGAGGTAGAGGTCGGGGATGGGGCCCTGGTACGTCTCAAACAAGGATTGTTCAACGTACCCAACAAAGAGGCAGGCGTAGCTGGGGCCCATGCGTGTGCCCATAGCTACGCCTTGTGTTTGGAGGAAATGGGAGGAGTCTCTAATTTACCAGTTTGAAGTTTGATCTGTATTTTATGAGGAGTTACGATGAGGGATTACGTGAAGAACCCGCTCAGCACGCATGCACGTATTACTTCAAAGCAGCGGTGAGGAATCACAGATAGACACAGTTATTGAAATAAACATAGTAAAGATAAGGAGACATCAGTTTATGAATTTGACCCATATTATTGAGGGTGGGAGCGGAGGGCACGTAACCCCTCATCGTAACTCCTCATAAAATACAGATCAAACTTCAAACTGGTAAGTTCTCGTTTAATCTTACTATTTTACTTCGGAGTCACGTGAGAGATTCCGGGAAGATTTCAAAGCTCTGTGATTTCAAACCGTGTAACAGTTATTACTACATCACTGCCGAAGTCTTTGCGGGAGGAAGTGTGTTATCGTAATCAACCAATGAATCTGTTTGTAGAAAAACACAATGGTATTTTTTTTAACAATAACAACAAATACATTAAATTGC
This sequence comes from Amblyraja radiata, assembly GCF_010909765.2. Classification (NCBI taxonomy): domain Eukaryota; kingdom Metazoa; phylum Chordata; class Chondrichthyes; order Rajiformes; family Rajidae; genus Amblyraja; species Amblyraja radiata. The sequence continues at coordinate 510,024 of NW_022630090.1, read as the reverse complement.
TCCCCTGGCCTTAAATTAAATATTTGCAGTCTGTAAAATCTTTCCTGCAAATAAAACAGGTTTTGCCAACGGCTTATTATACTATTTCTGAACGGTCTTTCCTCCCCCCCACCATCCTGCTGTAGCCAGGGTGTGGTCTATAGGCACGTCCATTCTTTTAGCCGTCGACGTGGATGCTGCCCTGGTGGAATGAAATTTGTACATGGTAGTTTTTATCCCAGCAGCTTTTAGCACCTGCTTGAGCCATCTCGAAAATGTTTTTTATGACTGACCCGCAATGCTTTTCATCTCCCTCGAATATTTTGGTTGTGTCTATGTAGGATAGTAGGTTCATGGCACATAACCGTGTTTCTGACGGGTAAACCCGGAATTCCACGACTGGATTATGTGTTCCTGAACTGCTCTGTTTGATCATTCCCTGGATAACGACAGAGATCTGGTCTGGAGCTGTGAGCATGGTGTCCAGCCGCAATAGGTGTAGTGACTGGACCCTCTGTGCAGATACAAGTGCCATCAACATGAGTGTTTTGAGCATAGATTGTTCCAGGTTGAGGGATCTGGCTGGTGGCCATCCCCTGAGGTATGTCAGGACCACACTGACATTTCATGTGTGGGTACCTTGGTCTAGGGGGTTAGAGTTGTAAATACCCTTGATTAGTTTGACCACCAGCGAGTGGGACCCCATGGCCTGTTGTCCTGGTGCTGGTTTTAAATAGACAGGCAGGGCACTTCTAGCTGTGTTGATGGCTCTGTAGCTGAGTCCTTCATTGTGGTGAAGGTTCGCCAGGAATTCCAGTACGTTGGTAACTGTAGCGGTTGAGGAGGTGGTCCCTGTATCCAGGCAGTACTTCTCCCATGTTCTGATGCTGGACAAGTGCTGTTTTTTAGTGGATATTCGGAGGGATGCTGACATGGTGTCGACGGTTTGTTATGATAATCCCAGTCCCAGATGTGGTTTGTGCAGAATCTGCAACCCAGGAGTTTGATTTTTTTTCATGGCACGGGTGGCTTGTGCCCGACACTGGGTGTTAATAACTCTGGGTCACTGGGGAATACCATCGGAGTTTCAACAACCATGTCATGGATTATTGGGAACCATGGCTGTGTAGGCCAGTCGGGTACTATCAAAATACCTGAAGCAGAGTCCATTTGTATTGTGCGTAGTCCCCGACTGATGAGGCAGAAGGGAGGAAATGCATAGAAGAAGAATTTCTGTATTTTTATTTCTATATTGCACTATTACTACGGACTGACGCTAAACTGCATTTCGTTGTACCCATACTTGTATTTGTGCTAAGACATTAACGTTGAATTGAACTGAATTGAATCCAGTGCGAACGCATCTACCGCTGCTCTATCAGGGTCTGGTTCCCAAGCGACATACATAGGTATCTGGTGACTTAGGCTTGATGCAAATAAATCGATATCTGGCATGCCATATTGCTTGATAACATTTGCGAAAAAACTTTTTTTTGGGGGGTTTTAACATCCATTCGATGTTGTCATTAAATTTACGTGACCTGGTGTCTGCCATTGTATTTAGCTTACCTGGCAGGTAAGTTACTGAAAGCCAAATATGTCTTTGGACACACCATTGCCAAATTGTGTTGACCAACTTGTCGCATGATACCGATTTTATGCCGCCCATATGGTTAATGTAGGCCACCACCGTAGTATTATCTATTTGTAACCGTACATGCAAGTGAAGCATATTTATGCATATGCCTTCTCACCATATCCATTGACTCCGCTATCTTTAAGAGCTCTATCAAACTCTCTTGAAAGCATCCAGAGAATTGGCATCCACTAGCAAGAATGTCCTTCCTCAAATTTAGAGACCAAAACTGCACACAATACTCCAGGTGTGGTTTCCCTAGGGCCCCGTACAACCGCGGAAGGAACTCTACGCTCCTGTACTCAACTCCTCTTGTTATGAAGGTCAACATGCAATTCGCTTTCTTCACTGCCTGTTGTACCTGCTTGCTTACTCTCAGTTCTAAAAATCATTAAATTCCAAAATTAATTTTGTACCATTTTGAATCTATTCCAATAATTTGTCCTCCACAGTTAAGCTAACTGGCCTGTAATTACTTGGGCTCTCCCATGCTCCCCTTTTAAACAACCGTGTGTTAGTAATCTAATCCTCCAGTCTTACTCCTGCAGCGAGGAAGAATGAAAATATCACGGTTGGAGCATCTATAATTTCTTCCCTGGCTCCCTTCAACATCCTGGGATATATTTTATCCAAGCCTGGTGAGTTACCCATTGACTAAAATGACCGGCCCTTGATGCCTCCCCTTATTATCTGCACGTCCCATACAATATTTCACATTTGTTTACTATAACAATATTATTCCCCTCGTATAAATAGTTACAACTAATCACGATTCACCTCCGGGGAATTGACAATAGACAATAGATGCAGGAGCGGACCATTCTGTCCTTCGAGCCAGCACCGCCATTCATTGTGATCATGGCTGATCATCCCCAATCAGTACCCCGTTCCTGCCTTCTCCCCATATCATAGAAACATAGAAAATAGGTGCAGTAGTAGGCCATTCGGCCCTTCGAGCCTGCGCCACCATTCAATATGATCATGGCTGATTATCCAACTCAGTATCCTGTACCTGCCTTCTCTCCATACCCCCTGAACCCTTTAGCCACAAGGGCCACATCTAACTCCATCTTAAATATAGCCAATGAACTGGCCTCAACTACCCTCTGTGGCAGAGAATTCCAGAGATTCACCACTCTCTGTGTGAAAAATGTTTTCCTTATCTCGGTCCATAAGGAATTCCCCCTTATCCTTAAACTGTGATCCCTTGTTCTGGACTTCCCCAACATCGGGAACAATCTTCCAGCATTTAGCCTGTCCAACCCCTTAAGAATGTTGTAAGTTTCTATAAGATCCCCCCTCAAACTTCTAAATTCTCGCGAGTACAAGTCGAGTCTATCCGGTCTTTCTTCATATGAAAGTCCTGACATGCCAGGAATCAGTCTGGTGAACCTTCTATGCACTTCCTCTATGGCAACAATGTATTTCCTCAGATTAGGATACCAAAACTGTACGCAATACTGCAGATGTGGTCTCACCAGGACCCTGTACAACTGCAATAGAACCTCCCTGCTCCTATACTCAAATCGTTTTGCTATGAATGCTAACATACCATTCGCCGTCATCACTGCCTGCTGCACCTGCATGCCTACTTTCAATGACTGGTGTACCATGACACCCAGGTCTCGTTGCATCTCCCCTTTTCCTAATCGGCCACCATTCGGATAATAGTCTACTTTCCTGTTCTTGCCACCAAAGCGGATAACCTCACATTTATCCACATTATACTGCATCTGCAATGCATTTGCCCACTCACCCAGCCTATCCAAGTCACCTTGCAGCCTCCTAGCATCGTCCACACAGCTAACACTGCCCCCCAGCTTCGTGTCATCCGCAAACTTGGAGATGTTGCATTCAATTCCCTCGTCCAAATCATTAATATATATCGTAAATAGCTGGGGTCCCAGCAATGAGCCTTGCCGTACCCCACTAGTCACTGCCTGCCATTCTGAAAAGGACCCGTTTACTCCAACTCTTTGCTTCCTGTCTGTCAGCCAGTTCTCTATCCACATCAATACTGAACCCCCAATACCGTATGCTTTAAGTTTGTATACTAATCTCTTATGTGGGACATTGTGGAAAGTCTTCTGAAAGTCAAGGTGGGGAGGAGATGGAGGAGGTGGGGATGGGTGACTTTGCTTCAGTTGACCAGGTGGAGGAAGGGAGTATGTGGATCCCCGGAGCACGTACCTGGACAGAGTAAAGACATCCATCAAGGATATGTCCGTTGTTAACTGGTACCAGGCTGTGCCCAACCACCAGTACACCAGGGGCAGAGCTTTTTCTGAAAGATACAGGAACACCACATGAGACAACGTTGGGCCCCGATGCTTCCCATCAGTGGAAGCGGAGAGAGCTCAGACTCTCCAACACGGAACCCGCTGATACTGTGGAACAACGTGAGGCTGGGAGACCTTCTCCCCTGCAGGGACCACCACAGAAAGTCCACCGCAAGGTGGTGGCAGGTGAACACAGGGGAGCTATGGGCACCCGAGAAAAAATAAGTCGCAGGAATATCAAGGGGACAATAGTACTCCAGCAGCCACGACAGGACGAATGGCCTCCTTTTGTGTCCAGACTAAAGAAATGGGAGATTGTCAATGACACTTCCACCGAGCAGGGAGTATCACCTTTCAACACAGAGAGATTGCCTGGTTGTGGATGGATAGCAGCCCCCTCTGTCCCAGTCAATCTTAGCCTACAATCAACATGGGCAAAGAGAGACACAAAAAGCTGGAGTACCAGCGGGTCAGGCAACATCTTTGGAGAAAAGGAATAGGTGACGTTTCGGGCCGAGACCCTTCTTCATACTGAGAGGCAGGGGAAAGGGAAACAAGTGATGTAGACGGTGATGTAGACAGATATGGAACACATGAATGAACGATATGCAAAAAAGTAACGATGATGAACAAATGGTCCATTGTTGGTTGGCTGTGGGCTCAGTGTTAATGAATGATACAGACAACGAAACTCAACAGGACGACAGTGAAACTAGTACAACGACTGAGGAGGGGGAGGGACGGAGAGAGAGGGATTCTTGAAGTTAGAGAAATCTAGATTTATTGAACATGGGCACGTCTGCTGATCACCACAATGCTGTGTGCGAGGTTGGCCACGGTCCACCACCTTACACTACATTTCAAAAGTGTCCTCGGTGCCACACAGCTGGGGAAATCTAAAGGAGATCCTATTCTTTCATCACCCCAGTGACCCTGGAGCAAAAACCAGGCCCCCTTAAGTGTTACAATACGACTTCAGTCGGGATCGAGTAACCGAGCATTGACAGTCAGTCGTCTCTTGACTCTATGGTCCTCTGGGCAACTCACCACTCATCTCAGTGAGTGACCCAGTCAGGCTGAGGGAACACACTGGAGTACCAAGCTGGACGGTGTCTTCCTCCCGCACTGACTGTGGTCCTAGGCTGCACGAACAACACAGCACTGGGGACCAGGCCTTGTGCAAACCCTGACAGTTTAAGGAGGGAGCAGCGGGCTGTACCTCACCACTGGGTCCAGTATCAGCAGGGCACTGGTTGACTGGAGCAGAGTTTTGTGGCCATGGACCACAGACGATGGAAAATTAGTATTGCAGGTACATGGAGACAGCAGCGATATCCAGCCCCACAGCTTGGCAAGGGTATGAGAAAGTGGTGTAACATAGAACTAACGTGAATGGATGATCGAATATTCATTGTGGACTCGGTGGGCAGAAGGACTTGTTTCAATGCTGTACCTTTAAAACTAAAACGTAATAAACACATTGTCCATGATATGAACATGATATGATATAATAATCATTGTGGGACAAAAATGTTGGAGTAACTTATTGGGTCTGGCAGCATCCCTGGAGAACATGGATAAGTGATGGGTGATGTCTTTTTTTTTAACCAGCATCTGCAGTTTCTTGTTTTCTACTAATAATCACAATTATTCCAGATGTTTGCAATGCTGTTAATGGAATACATGCCTCAGATTTATTATATAAATGAGCCATTGTGTATGATTCATTCCTATCCTTTTCTATCTTTATATCATGTACACTCCACCTCGTCCTGCATATTATTCAGTAAAGTGTCATTTAGAAAATGTGAATTCTACATTCAATATTAGATTACTTAAAACACAGACTGTTGATCATTGTTGTGGGGCAAATTGAATCTTAATGAACGCGCCATTTCATTTATTGTTCATCTTTTATTCGCTGGTTTATAAATTGGTGGTCATCTCGACTGGATAACTGACATCATATGAGAATGAAAATATAAGCAGTCTATCCCCCTGGCTCTATTGGGAGCCCACACATAATCAGACTCACCCTCGCTATAACCCTCCGACCCATCTTTAGATGACCATATGTGGTGCCGCCTCTGCTGGCGCATGTGACACACACACACACACACACACACACACACACACACACACACACACACACACACACACACACACACACACACACACACACACACACACACACACACACACACACACACACACACACACACACACACACACACACACACACACACACACTATGCAGTGGATTGCAAAAGTTTTCGTGCCCCTTGAAAATGCCCACATTTTGTCACGTTACATCCACAGACGTAAATGTTTTTATTGGGATTTTATGTGATAGACCAACACAAAGTGGTGCATAATTGTTAAGTGGTGGGAAAATGATACATGGTTTTCACATTTTTTTACAAATAAAAAACTGAAAAGTCTGGCCTCCAAAAGTATTCAGCCCCCCTGAGTCAATACTTTGTAGAGCCACCTTTCGCTCCAATTACAGCTGCACGTCTTTTGGGGTATGTCTCTACCAGCTTTGCACATCTAGAGACTGACATTTTTGCCCATTCTCCTAACAAAATAGCTCAAGCTCAGTCAGATTGGATGGAGATCGTCTGTGAACAGCAATTTTCAAGTCTTGCCAGAGATTCTCAATTGTATTTAGGTCTGGACTTTGAATGGGCCATTCTAACACATGAATATGCTTTGATCTAAACCATTCCATTGTAGCTCTGGCTGTATGTTTAGGGTCGTTGTCCTGCTGGAAGGTGAACCTCCGCCCCAGTCTCAAGTCTTTTGCAGACTCTAACAGGTTTTCTTCCAAGATTGCCCTGTATTTGGCTCCATCCATCTTCCCATCAACAACTGACCAGCTTCCCTGTCCCTGCTGAAGAAACGCATCCCCACAGCATGATGCTGCCACCAACATGTTTCACAGTGGGGATGGTGTGTTCAGGGTGATGTGCAGTGTTAGTTTTCCGCCACACATAGCGTTTTGCATTTAGGCCATAAACTTCAATTTTTGTCTCATCTGACCAGAGCACCTTCCTCCACATGTTTGCTGCGTCCCCCACATAGCTTGTGGCAAACTGCAAAAGGGACTTCTTATGGCTTTTTTTCAACAATGGCTTTCTTCTTGCCACTCTTCCATAAAGGCCCAATTTGTGGAGTGCACAACTAATAGTTGTCCTGTGGACAGATTATCCCACCTGAGCTGTGGATCTCTGCAGCTCCTCCAGAGTTACCATGGGCCACTTGGCTGCTTCTCTGATCAATGCTATCCTTGCCCGGCCTGTCAGTTTAGGTGGACGGCCATGTCTTGGTAGGTTTGCATTTGTGCCATACATCTCCATTTTCGGATGAAGGATTGAACAGTGCTCCGTGAGATGTTCAAAGCTTGGGATATTTTTTTATAACCTAACCCTGCTTTAAACTTCTCCACAACTTTCTCCCTGACCTGTCTGGTGTGTTCCTTGGGCTTCATTATGCTGTCTGTTCACTAATACTCTCTAACAATCCTCTGAGGTCTTCACAGTACAGCTGTATTTATACTGAGATTAGATTACACACAAGTGGACTCTATTTACTAATTAGGTGACTTCTGAAGGCAATTGGTTCCACTGGATTGTATTTAGGGGTATCAGAGTAAAGGGGGCTGAATACGTTTGCACGCCGCACTTTTCAGTTTTTTATTTGTAAAAAAATTTGAAAACCATGTATCATTTTCCTTCCACTTCACAATTATGCAACACTTTGTGTTGGTCTATCACATAAAATCCCAATAAAATACATTCAGGTTTGTGGTTGTAACGTGACAAAATGTGGAAAAGTTCAAGGGGTATGAAAACCTTTGCAAGCCATAAATACACACACACACAGTATATATATATATATATATATATATATATATATTTATATTTATATATAATGTATACTGTGTGTGTGTGTGTGTGTGTGTGTGGGTGGGTGTATGTGTGTGTATATATATATATACTGGACTAAGTGGGACCCATTGGGTCCCATGTTCACACGGGAGGGCTGGTCCCCCGACGCAATATTCCACCTCTCCACCAATTCCAATATTGGTGGCCAGTGGGGGAGCTTTCTGGAGTGCTGGTATGAGTTCTTGGGGTGGCAGATCAGTCCCTCAAGCCTGATCTGCTGGCAGCTCACTCACGGCTGGTGTGCTGGCAGTTAACTCATAACTATTCCTTGAAATTCCATTTTCAGCAGGGTGCAAGGCCACCAAATTCAGTGCAGTTTTATTCCACTTCAAGCAGGGTCCAAGGCCACCAAATTCAAAAGCAGCTTCATACCATTTCATGCTGGGTGAAACCACCATAAAACCACACAAAACACCAAACTTACAGTTCAGTAGATATTCAGTGTGTTCAATTGATTCATAGCTGAGACAGAGTCATGACATCTCCCTCCCCCATCATGCAGAGACCGAGCCACACCCACACTTCCGGGTTTTATAACCCCTCGCCCTCCCACCGGAAAAGGTGTGGCTTTCAGGGCGTGATTGACAGGAGAGAGATTCTCAACATTTTTTAAACACAAATAACACTTTTATTTTTCATTGATGGGAAGAATTCTCTGCACTTGCTCAGCAGAGGGGGGACTGAGTAAGATGGCCAAAAATCACAGCCGTAAGTGTAGCGTTTTATCTCAAATCAATATACAGTGCAAACAGGAACTAAGTGCATTTGTAGTAGTGCCTTTTAACCTCAAGCCAAAGCACCCAAGCCGCCATTTGCAGTGTCTTTCAACCTCAAGCCAACGCACCCAAGCCACCATTTGCAGTAAGTAGTGCCTTTCAACTTCAAGCCAAAGCACCCGCCACCATTTGCAGTAAGTAATGCCTTTCAACTTCAAGCCAAAGCACCCAAACAACAATTTGCAAGCAGTGCCTTTTTACTTCAAACAAACCATATTTTCATTTTCAAACCACATTAAGGGTACTCACAGTTGTGTAGACATTTGTTCAGTTTTATTCAGAGCTCAGAGAGACGTGACCCTTGGCTTCATCCATCTTGCAGAGAGTGAGTGAGGCACACCACTTCCTGGTTTTATAGTCCCTACCACTCCCTCCAGCAGGGGCAGCAGAGAGAATGGTAATATTTTTATACTTCAAGCCAAAGCTCCCAAGGCACCATTTGCAGTAAGTAATGCCTTTCAACTTCAATCCAAAGCACCCAAGCCACCATTTGCAGTAAGTAGTGCCTTTCAACTTCAATCCAAAGCACCCAAGCCACCATTTGCAGTAAGAAGTGCCTTTCAACTTCAAGCACCCAAGCCACCATTTGCAGTAAGTAGTGCCTTTCAACTTCAATCCAAAGCACCCAAGCCACCATTTGCAGTAAGTAGTGCTTTTCAACTTCAAGCACCCAAGCCACCATTTGCAGTAAGTAGTGCCTTTCAATTACATGCCACCATTTGCAGTAAGTAGTGCCTTTCAACCTCAAACCACAGCTCCCAAGCCACCATTTTCTGTAAGTAGTGCCTTTCAACCTCAAAGCAATGCCCCCACGCCACCATTTGCAGTAAGTAGTGCCTTTCAACTTCAAGCCAAAGCTCCCAAGCCACCATTTGCAGTAAGTAGTGCCTTTCAACTTCAAGCCAAAGCACCCAAGCCACCATTTGCAGTAAATACTGCCTTTCAACTTCAAGCCAAAGCACATAAAACAACCATTTGCAGGCAGTGCCTTTTTACTTCAAAATAAAATCATTTTTTCATTTTCAAACCACATTAAGGGTACTCACAGTTGTGTAGACATTTCTTCAGTGTCATTCAGAGTTCAGAGAGATGTGGTCCTTGGCTTCAACCATCTTGCAGAGAATGAGTGAGGCACACCACTTCCTGGTTTTATAGTCCCTCCCCCTCCCTCCAGCAGGTGCAGCAGAGAGAATGGTGATTTTTTTAAACTTCAAGCCAAAGCTCCCAAGCCACCATTTACAGTAAGTAGTGCATTTTGAACTTTAATCCAAAGCTCCCAAGCCACCATTTGCAGTAAATAGTGCATTTCAACTTCAAGCCAAAGCACCCAAGCCACCATTTGCAGTAAGTAGTGCCTTTCTACTTCATGCCACCATTTGCAGTAAGTAGTGCCTTTCAACTTCAAGCTAAAGCATCGAAACAACCATTTGCAGGCAGTGCCTTTTTACTTCAAACAAACCATATTTTCATTTTCAAACCACATTAAGGGTACTCACAGTTGTGTAGACATTTGTTCAGTGTTATTCGGAGCACAGAGCGACGTGACCCTTGGCTTCATCCATCCTGCAGAGAGTGAGTGAGGCACACCACTTCCTGGTTTTATAGTCCCTCCCCCTCCCTCCAGCAGGGGCAGCAGAGAGTATGGTGATTTTAAAAAAAAAGATTAATATGTCTCTGATTTGTCATCGATGGGAAAAATCCTCCGCACCCGTAAGGCGGAGGGAGGCTCTGGACGAGGTGGCCAAAAATGACGGCCGTAGGTGGCGGCGTTCTGTCGGAAATCGCAGCACAGTTAGCCAAAAGCGGTCAAGATTATAGATGTAGTAATATACTAGACCAAGTGCAGACCCGTTGGGTCTGTTCCCCCAACGTGCGGTTGTGGGGGGGCGGCATGCAGCGTCACACACTAACTACTCCCCCCTCCCGCACTCACGCTAATGGAGGGGAGGAGGGGGGAGAGAGAGAGAGAGATGGGGGCGGAGGAGAGAGGGGGGAGGAGAGAGGGGGGAGGGGAGATAGGGAGTGAGAGAGGGGAGGGAGAGAGAGTGGAGGGGGAGAGAGGGGAGGGGGGGAAAAGAGAAGGGGGGAGAGAGAAGGGGGGAGAGGGGGGAGAGAGAGGGGGAGGGAGAGGGAGTGCTGAGAGTGGGTTGAGATGAGGGGCGGGGGAGAGGTGGGGAGCAGGGAGGAGGTAGGGGTGTGTGGAGGGGAGGGGGGTTTAGGGGAGGGACGGTGGGGGAGGGGATGGAAGGGAGGAGGGGGAGAAAAAGAGGGGGGATGAGAGGAGAGGGGGAGAGGAGAGGGGGAGAGGAGAGGGGGGGAGCATCGGGGGGAGAGGAGAGGGGGGGGAGGAGAGGGGGAGAGGGGGGAGGAGAGGGGTGGAGGAGAGGGGGGGAGAGACGGGGGAGGAGAGGAGGGGGGGAAAGAGGAGGAGGGGGAGAGGAGAGGAGGAGGTGGGGGAGAGGAGAGGGAGGGAGGGGGAGAGGAGAGGGAGGGAGGGAGGGTGGGAGGGGGGAGAGGAGAGGGAGGGAGAGGAGAGGGTGGGGGTAGAGGAGAGGGATGGGGGAAAACGAGATGGAGGGGGGAGAGTAGAGGGATGGGGGGAGAGGAGAGGGGGGGGGGGAGAGAGTGCCTTTTTACTTCATCCCAAACCCAACCAACCATTTGCAGGGAGTGCTTTTTTATCCTCTAACCATATTTTCATTTTCAAACCAAATTAATGGTACTCACAGTGCTGTAGACATTTGTCAGTGTCATTCAAACCTCTGATTGAGGCACACCACTTGCAGAGACTGAATGAGGCAGACCACTTCCTGGTTTTATAGTCCCTCCCCCTCCCTCCAGCAGGGGCAGCAGGGAGAATGGGTAATGTTGTAAAAACATTAATATCTCTGTCAATTTTCATCGGCGGGAAAAATCCTCGGCACACATGCGCCGGAGGGGGGCTCTGAGCGAAGTGGCCAAAAATGACGGCCGTAGGTAGCGGCGTGCTCTCGGAAACCGCAGCACAGAAAGCCAAAACCGGTCAAGAACAGAGTTTTAGTAATATAGATAGATATATATATATACACACACATATATACATATATATATATATACACTGTGTGTGTGTGAGTGTGTGTGTGTGTGTGTGTGTGTGTGTGTGTGTGTGTGTGTGTGTGTGTGTGTGTGTGTGTGTGTGTGTGTGTGTGTGTGTGTGTGTGTGTGTGTGTGTGTGTGTGTGTGTGTGTGTGTGTGTATATATATATATGTGTGTGTGTGTGCGCATGGTATTTGTGTTATTCAAGGTGTGTGTATGTGTGTATATATATATCTTATATACATATACACACACTTATATATATCTTTATAATAAATGTGGGACAAAATAATAATATACAGAATATATATATATATATATATATATATATTCTGTATTTTACATTTTTCCTATGTATATAGAATATCTATATCCTAATATAGAACATCTATCCACTCAATATTCTAACCTTAATCAAAGTTTACAAATGTTCAAGATACCTTGTACTAGACAATTGATTTATTGCTTTCTCTGTTAGAAATTTAGATCAATGTGATCTCTGTTGTTGGTTAAGAATGCATCAATGGTTCAATTGTTCTTTATTGTAATGTGTGTACAACACAGTGACATTTTTTTTTGCACAACCCACAAATGCACAGTCCACCATATTTTGGTGCCGTTCACAAAACAAAAAGTCCAAAGTCCACATGCTGGCAGTACTGGAGTGCCCATGATCCATGTTAAGCCCAGGTAAGCCCCAGGCTGCTGCAGGTCCACGGCCCTGTATTGTACATTAATGTTAGTGTTCCAGTGAAGCAATTGCTATTTCTGATTAGTGCTAAATTGTTCAGGATTTGCATTGGAAAAATGCAAACAAAGCTAGCTTGTTTCAGAACAATTTTTAGTTTGATGTGACTACACAACAGGGTAATGCTCGAGACATTCTCACATGGTTGGGAGTGCCATAGTCAGTATTTAACACCGCTGTGTGATTTGAAGGTCAGTAGGCATCAATTGTGGGATTTTATTTGACTAATGTTATCAGACCACTGAGTGGGCCTCCCATGAGTGTAGGCTTAATCTTCCAACCTACCTTTTTGCAGACTATAACGCTCTAAAGCACTATATTCTGCCCCTTTGCACTATCTGTTGGACTTGTGTATGACTCGATTATACTCGAGTATGATTAGACTGGACAGCACACAGACAAAGCTTTTCACTGTATCTCAGTGCAGGTGACAATAATAAATCAAAACCAATACTTGTACCAATTGAACCTCCTAGGCACAGTTGTATATCCAACTGAATTTCGTGTGAAAAGTTTAGAAAGAGGTTTATTTACTAAATGTTCTCTCAAAATCTTTTAGATTCAATGAATGCATTAAGGGCTCTTAGGCACATTATCAGGAATTGTAGTGAACCATGAGGGCCTGAGCTATAGGGAAAGATTAAGAAGACTAGGACTCTATTCCTTGGAGCGCAGGAGGATGAGGGTCGATCTTATAGAGGTGTAGAAAATCATGAGAATATTCTCCTACTCTGGGAAAGATGCACAGAGTCTCTTGTCCAGAGTAGAGGAATTGAGAACCAGAGGTTTAAGGTGAGGCGGGAAAATTTAATAGCAACCCGAAGAGTAACTTCTTCACACAAAGGATGTGTGAAATGAGCTGTCGGAGGAGATGGTTGAGGCAGGTACTATCGTCATCTTTAAGAACAATTTAGACAGGTTCATGGATAGGACAGGTTTAGAGGGAAGCGGACCAAATGCAAGCAGGTGGGACTAGTGTAGTTGGGACATGTTGGTCAGTGTGGGAAAGTTGGGCGGAAGGGTCTGTTTCCATGCTGTATGACTCTATGACCACAGTTGTTACCAACACAATACATACAAGTGCTACCTGACTGAAATTGATTCTGCAAATTCTTTCCCTGACCTGTTATTTTCTTGTAATGGATTGCACGTTCCAAACAGAACAGATCCTCAGAAGAGGCTTTCCACAGCTTGTTGATGGTTTCGCTGAAATAAATCACAAATATATATTTTATAATTGTGTTTTTGCAATATTTTGATTGGTAGATTCCGGTGAGACCTGGGTTAGATCTCTGGAAAGAACATATTGTCATGCAGCACTTTTCTATGGTGAGCTGTTTTGGGGATATCCTCAATGAGTGCATTTCCTTGATTTCTTAATTACTCTCATATTATGTATTATTTCTTCCTTCATACAAAATTCTCAGAGTGGACTTTAAATTTATTCCAGTTCATTTCACAAGCATCGCTTTCCTTTAGTCATTTTCCACTATTTTAAAAGGTTACTTAGTAATCATTCAGTTTGTCATATTGAACATGATATTTGATTTATTATATAGTCATGATATTTAAGCCGAGGAAATTTGTACAGAAATAGAAACAGGAAGAAGCTTAGTGGACGAAAAACCTTTGTGTTATTCAATGATTGGCTTCGCCTCCACTTTCCTGCCTGATCCTCATCACCCACGATTTCCCTGCAACATAGAAATATTTCTATCTCAGTCTCAAATATACCTAATGATCCAGCATTCACATCTCTGGGCTAGAGTATTCTAAAGGTTCACAATCAACCGAGAGAAGAAATAAAAAACAAAACCCTTTATGCATAGTACTGGAGGAACTCAATGGGTCAGGCAGCATCTGGGGAGGGAACCTCTTCTCAGCCTTATTCTGATCTGGTTTTTGATTCCATCAAGCCTCTTCAGTATTGTATATTTTTTCAGCAAGATTCACTCCTTTTTCCAAACTTTGAAGAATAGGTAAAACCTAGTGTTAGAAACTTGCAGGTGCATTCTAATTAGTGGCCTGGTCAAGGTCAGGAAAAGACCGGACACCAGGCGGATTCAAAAGAAGCTTTTTAATTTCAGCAGTCCGAGTACACACCACGACACCCTTATCTCCACCCCTAGGGAGTCGTCAGGAAACCCCGTGGCAGACCAACGCCCCTGTCCCTCAATCGGCGAGGGGGATGATCCAAGGAGTGGCCTACCCCCCAGGGACCGCCACAGGACCCCCCCCCCCCCAAGTACCCGAGGTACGAAACGGACAGGAGGGCGTACACGGCGGCCAGCCCGGGTGCACACAACGTTCGGCCCCGGAACAGGCGCCTGGTCAACAAGTGCGGGGGACGAAGTAGCCAGAGGAGGGGGTACCCTAGACAGAGGCTCCCCTCGCTTTCGGGGCAGCGCTACCAGCGCCGGCCGATCGATATCGATATGTGCTGGCTTCAACCGCGCAACTGAAACAGTATCACGCCGAGCCCCCATGTCCAGGACGAAAGTCGACGAGCCATGTTCCAAGACCCGGAAGGGACCTTCGTACGGCCGCTGTAGAGGTGTCCGATGTGCATCCCTGCGCAGAAAAACAAACTGGCAGTCCTCCAGAGCAGAGGGAACATGCGGACGGAAGGACCCATGACGAGACGTGGGCACCGGCGCCAGCTTGCCCACCGTCTGCCGAAGACGTTGCAGAGCGTCCGAAGGCTGCTCCACCTGGCCTCGGGGTGGAGGAGCGGAAGTGGGGTTCGAGAATGCCGGGAAAATCTGCCAGGATGCGCACGAAGTCGCATCCACGGGTGACAGGGGGCCATCAGGGCGTACTACAGGATCACCAGTACGGAGGAAGACCGGCTCCAGCGTGACAGAGTGCATCAAGCGCCGCCGCTTGACATCCACGAGCAGTGAATGGGCTCGAAGAAAGTCGGCGCCGAGCAGCGGCTGGGAAACGTCTGCAATGACGAACCTCCACGAAAACGAGTTGCGGCCAAAGTTGAGGGGGATGGTGCGAAACCCGTAGGTGCGAATAGCACTCCCGTTCGCCGCGGTGAGGAGGGGGCCTTGTTTGCCCGCACGGATGTCGGCAATGGAGGGATGCAGAACACTCACTTCCGCACCAGTGTCGACG
This sequence comes from Amblyraja radiata, assembly GCF_010909765.2. Classification (NCBI taxonomy): domain Eukaryota; kingdom Metazoa; phylum Chordata; class Chondrichthyes; order Rajiformes; family Rajidae; genus Amblyraja; species Amblyraja radiata. The sequence goes on along the minus strand of NW_022630090.1, from coordinate 494,457 downwards.
AGGAAACGTCCCCCACTGCGGCGATCCCAAGCGAAAACGCGATGAATCGAGCCGGCCGCCGAAGGAATCACTTACGACCGGCCCTTTAGTTTCCCGAGAACGAACAGAGTGGGCGACAAAGCCTGGCTGCAGCTCCCCAGTGGCGATGGTAATAACACCAACCAACTTTGCTGGCGTCTGGTTGAACTGCAGGCGAATTAGGCTGGTTTGAGCGCCAGCGACCTCTGCTGGCGTCTGGTGAAACTGCAAGCCAATTTGGCTGGTTTGAACGCCAGCGACCTCTCCTGGCATTGGTTTGAACTGCAGGATGGCCGTGCTGGAAGGACGTGCCTGCTGTGGAATGCGCAATGGCCGCCGGATTTTGCCGCGGGGGCCGACTGGGAGCAGCGGAGACGCGGTGGATAGCGGTCCCGACCTGCTCTGAGTCTCCAAACGCCTCGGGAAGGACGTCCACTGCTTCCAGGTTGTGATGGTGAGAATTCCGCAGCTCGTCGGCTTGTTCACCCAGCGCCTGCATGTCGTTAAACGGATCCCTGGCGAGCTGCATGCGAATTTCGGGAGGCAGCTGCTGCAGGTAGGCATATTTAAATAAAAAACACGGCTCATGGTCCCCCATTAGGGTGAGCATGTCTTCCAGGAGGGCAGACGGCTGGCGGTCGCCGAGGCTGTCCATTCTGAAAATGCGAGCTGCCCGCTCGGCGTCACCCAGGCCAAACCTCCTGATGAGAAATGCTTTAAGGCCAGTATATTTGTTTGTTACCGGGGGGCCCTGAGGAAAGGCTTAACTCGCCTCGCAGATAGTTGGTCAAGCGAGCCAACCACGTAATAATATTTAGTCTCATCCTGCGTGATACCTCTCACAGCAAACTGTGCCTCTGCCAGCTGGAACCAGGTTTCGGGTTCTTCGGTCCACAGAGTTGGGAGCTTCAACGCAACGGCGTTATTATCCATCACGATGCGTGATGAACGACGCGGGGTCACCAGTGTAGTGGCCTGGTCAAGGTCAGGAAAAGACCGGATACCAGTCGGATTCAAAAGAAGCTTTTTAATTTCAGCAGTCCGAGTACACACCACGTCACCCTTATCTCCACCCCTAGGGAGTCGTCAGGAAACCCCGTGGCAGACCAACGCCCCTGTCCCTCAATCGGCGAGGGGGATGATCCAAGGAGTGGCCTACCCCCCAGGGACCGCCACAATGGCAATATATCACCGACATCCTTCTAGATTTAGGGACAGTTTCTTCCCAGCAGTTATCAGGCAACTGACCCGTCCTCTAACCAGCTAGAGATCGGTCTCGACCTACCATCTATCTCATTGGAAACCTTCAATCTATCTTTAATCTGACTTTTAGACTTTATCTTACACTTTATCCTGTATCTGTACACTGTGGACGGCTTGATTGTAATTATGTGTAGTCTTTTCGCCAGCTGGATAGCATGTAGCTAAAAGGCTTTTCAGTGTACCTTGTGACAATAATAAACCAAACTAAATCTTTTCCTAAGATAGACACCAAGTGCTAGAGTAACTACACATGTCAGGCAGCATGTCTGGAGAAAAGGCATAGGTGATGTTTCGGGTCAGGCCCCTTTTTCAGAACTGAAGAAGTATCCCAACCTGAAATATCACCCAGCCCTTTTCTCCAGAGATGCTGCCTGACCCACTGAGTTAAGCCAGCACTTGGTGTCTATCTTTGGTATAAACCAACATCTGCAGTTTCTTGTTTCGAAACATTTTCTTAGATGGCTTTCCGAATCACAATAATCCACTTACTATGCAAGTGCTCCTCTCGTTCTCTTGGTATTCCATCCTCTAAATGCACTCGCCCTGCAGTTTGTCTCTCTCCCTCATAGTCGAGCAAATGCATTACAATTATCAATCTGTTCAATCTCCCACTGATGCAGAAGGGCCATGCAAATCCTTGTGAAAGACGTTCTCCTTATTTCTCAATTATAGAGGAGGATGTGGTGGAGATGAATGAAATCTTGGTGTCCCTTATCATCAAAAATGGGTAATCAGTACTACTAATTATTCAGTGATTAGTTTAAAACATGATCATATTAACTTTAGACTTTGTAATTTATCGATACAGTGTGGAAACTGGCCCTTCGACCCACCGAGTCCGCACCGACCAGCGATATCCTCGTACACTAGGGAAAATTTACAATTTACAGAAGCCAATTAACCTACAAACCTGTACGTCTTTGGAGTGGGGGAGGAAACCGGAGCACCCGGAGAAAACCCACGCAATTACAGGGAGAATGTACAAATTCCGTACAGACAGCAACCATAGTCAGGATCAAACCTGGGTCTCTGGCGGCTGTAAGGCAAGAACTCTGCCGCTCACAATTCTGACTACATATTTTCAGCACCAACATGTGGTGTTTAACTTGCTAACAACATTTTTTTCCTTGCTGGTAGCTGTTTATGTACTGTAAGTCCTGGATAACTAGTACTCAAATGCAACATTGTCATTGAAAATAATTAATGCATACCGCATACCAGTTTGGATACTCATGCTTTACTGAGTCCAATTGCACAGATCATTGCATTTTTGCTGGGTTGTTTGATGTCCCAAGTGAGGAAATCGGACAGGGAGAACTGTGAAATATCTGTATCGGAGACCACAGTTATCTCCAAGTTGTGCTCAGCTGGATACAGATGTTGTCTCCTGAGGTGCACTGAAGGAAGAAAATAACCGCTCAGTGGTGACAGTGAATCTGTGAGACATTGCTTAGCTTTCCACAGGTCCTGTCCACGACTGGAGCCAGAATGAATGGAGGTGTAAAGCTCAGAAAAGGAGTTGCAGGCCTTTGTATGGATGTCTTTTTCCACGGTTGAAGCAGCCAATTCCATACAACATCAATCACGCTAAACAAATGAGAGCGTGCAGGTCTTCGCAACAACTGTGTAAACTCCAGAAGTCATTATGTCTGGTGCGTAAATAGGATGTCAAACAATTCAACGCATTTTATATGGTTTTACCAACACAACCAATGTTATAGTGCTGTTGATCCACCTCAAGCTACTCTATGGTGGTTAAATTAAAGGTGTAATGGTAGTACAGGTGCACAGCCTTTTATCCGAAAGACTTGGGACCAGACACTTCTCGGGTTTCGGAATTTTTCGGATGTCGGAATGGAAGATTTTTAGCGTAGATTAGGTAGGTAGGGCGGGCGGCTTGGAAAGTCTGGAGCGGCTGCCTCCTCCCCGGTTTAGCTGCATTCAGAGTAGGATGTTGAATCTGCCAACAGTTTTATGTGAAATTATCTGAATAATAATAATACATTTTATTTGTTGGGCGCCTTTCAGACATCTCGAGGACACCTTACATAGATTAACAGGAATATAAGCATATAATCAGAGTAAAATAAATAATAAAGACATCACAGAGACACAAACTAAAAACAGAATTCAGTCCAAAAACAGAAAATCAAAAACACAATGTGAAGAGAGAGCAGCCAAAGCGCGCCAGCGTACACTCTCCCTCCACGGCAGCCATATTGGACAAAGACTAACAGGATTACGTAGAGACAGAAAATCATCCCCCACAATGGTTACCACTGTGGGGGAAGGCACAATGTCCAGTCCCCAACCGGAAGTGCACCCAAAGTCAGGCCTGCCACCGCAGTTGCCTCTACGGAGGCCCGATGTTCCTGGCCGTTCTCACCGGGTGGTCTTGCCCCGGCGTCCGGAGAGTCCTCTCAGCGGCTGGGCCACCTGGAACAGCCGCTTCCAAGCTGTAGACCGCGGCTTCCGAAGCCGACAAGGCCGCGCCGGTTTGGAGCTCCCAGGCTCCCGATGTTGAAATCGGCGACGCCCGCTCCGCTCCGCAGGCCCGCAGCCCGGAGGTGTTGCTCTCGGCGGTCACAGCTCACCGGAGCTCCAGCGCGTCGCTCCAGCGCGGCGACCCAGGCAAGGCATCGCCCGCTCTGCTCCACGATAGCGCTCCAGCGCTGTGCCGCCACCGAGGCCGAGACGCTGGGCGGTCCCCGCCAGGAAACGGCGCTCTAAGCCCGCTGGTAGGCCGCGAGGACGGGTCGACGGGCAGCCCGGAGAAAAAGCTGCCGCACCGACCAGGTAGGGACCTATAAATAAAATTGCCCCCTACTCCCACATTAAAAAGTCAATTTCTCCAAACGGACGAGACAGGACTGTAAAAGGGACTTCTTGACACACAAAGTATTTTACTACATAACATTATTATATGCACTACACACACTATGCCCTAGCTGTCCGTGGTCATCACTGGAGCTATAGAGCGAGCTGGAGGTGGGGAAGCTACAATTATACAAGAGACAATGGGGAGTGGTTAGTAGTGGTGAGGTCACTATGTTAAAGGAGCATGCACTGATCTACATCCTTCCTCTTGGAAACAAAAGCGCCCACGGCTCATACGCTAGAATCAGACCATAAGCAGGGAACAGTTAGAATATATCATGGTACAGACTATGTCATCCACAATGATAGCGCACGGCAACCCGGCAAACAGGTGTTCCATGGTGCGCTGGAAAACCTCGCTTGCTGAGTTGATCCCAAAAGGCATGCGGAGAAAACGGAACCTGCCGAAAGGTGTGCTAAAGGTTGTCAGGAAGGAGGAACGTTCATCCAGAGGGATCTGCCAAAAGGAGCTCTTGGCATCTAGGACCGAGAAGACTGTGGCCGGACCGACCTGTGCAGCGACGTCCTCCACCGTCCGCATGGGATAGTGCGGGCGTTTGATAGCAAGGTTCAGGTCTTTCGGGTTGATGCAGATCCTGATCTCGTTCGCGTCCTTCTTGGCAGCGACGACCATGGTGGAGACCCACTGGATGGGAGCGCTCACTTCCTTGAGGATGCCCATGGCCACCATGTCACGCAGTGTGGACTCCACGCGGCCCTTCATGGCAAAAGACACACGGTGGGCCGGTCTAATCACCGGGTTGAACCCCGGGTCAACAACGATTTTGTAGGCACAGGGCAGTTTGCCCAGAACGTCATCAAAACGGTCGGGATACTCGTTCATGGGGTCCATGGGAGCCTGCACCAGGTGGATGTCGCGGTGGAAAGAGACCAAACCAAAGTCCTGGCATGCACGGGCGCCCAGCAAGGTGGCGTTTTCAGATTCCAGCAGGAGAAAAGTGAGGGGCCGAGAGGTCTCAAGAATTGTACAGATAACCGTGGCCTTCCCCACAGCGACCAGAATACCTCCCCCATAGGCATGAAGGCGGGAGTCATCGGGAGTCACCCTCTCCCCCGAGCTTATCTGCTTGAAGAGGCTAACAACATAACATTGGCAAAAGCACCAGTATCGACCTTCGCAGGGAAGGAGTGTCCATTCACAGTAACATGTACAGAGGGATCTGTTATCAATGCAGGTGCACCCAAAAGCGAAAACACAGTTGAATCACCATGGGAGGAACTCGTATCAGAGTCAGGGAGTTCATCTGGCTGGTACTGGGAACCAGGCGCGCTATCCCAGTCCACAAGGTTGTTTAGACTCCTTCTAGGAGCAGGGGCAGGTTTCCCACGCGATCGACATGCTGCAGAAAAGTGGTTCAGCTTCCCGCAGGAATTACAAGTGTTACCCTGCGCTGGGCAAACGTTGAACTGGTGGGAAGAGAAATTGCAATTTGGGCAGCGACGAGGGGTGACCTTAGCGGGTGCAGAGGCGGTGCACTGGCGTGGCGGGCAATTGATCGGCCGGCGGCCAGCAGTACCGGTGAAATTGATGTCCTGGGACACCGGTTGAGATACGGAGCCAACAGCAGAGGCCATGCGAGCGGCATGCATGACATCCCGTAGCGTTAGATCAGGCTTCATCAGGAGCTCGTCACGCAGCTTAGAGTTTAGGAGACCGTTGACCAGGACGTCCCTGATCATTTCGTCCGGTGTTATCGCTTCAAGGCGGCACCGCCGAGCCATATGTCGCAAAGAGGCAATGAAAGCGTCAATATGCTCACCGGGAGTCTGACGCCTTTGGAAGAACTTAAAACGCTCAATAATGTTATTGGTGGATATATCGCATAGGGCAGTGAATTTGGCTATGAGACATACCGGGTCGTTGCGGTCTTCCGGAGGGGCGAATTCGAACGAGGCATAATGTTCCATTGCCTCCGGACCAGCCAGGTTGAGGAGTAGGTGAGCCTGTACCGCAGGAGAGGCACCAGGATGAGCGATCGCGATACAGTGTTCGTAGTCGCGCTGGAAGACAGTCCAGCGGTGCACGATGTCCGTGTCAAAAACGAGCGTGTCGGGACGACGATACGAGTTGGACATAGTAAAAATGTTGAGGTGGGGACACAACTGGGATAAACAAATAATAAAATAAAGCCGATGAACAGGAGACGCAAGTCTACCGCGCTGACACCGTGTAAAAAAGGACTTCTTGACACACAAAGTATTTTACTACATAACTTTATTATATGCACTACACGCACTGTGCCCTAGCTGTCCGTGGTCATCACTGGAGCTAGAGAGCGAGCTGGAGGTGGGGAAGCTACAATTATACAAGAGACAATGGGGAGTGGTCAGTAGTGGTGAGGTCACTATGTTAAAGGAGCATGCACTGATCTACAAGGACTAACTAAAAAACTTTTAAAAAAGCGTGTTTAACGGACGGCAGCTGGTTAGCAGCCGTTCCTCCAAGATGGCTCCTCCTCCACGGAGACCTAATCACGATGCCTCGATTCACACCCACTTTGATACTGAGGATGTTCATCTTTTTGGACAGTTGCTAGAAATGGATAGTGCAGAAGCCTCTCCCCTTCTTGTGAATTCACATTACATTCATAAAAATGCCACCTACAGCTATTTTGCATAAGCCACATTTTACATGCAACCTTATCACCAAACAATAGAACATCTGGCTTCTGACAGATGGAGGAAATATCAAAGGAATATGCAGAAATGTGCGATTATGTATAATGTTACCACATTGCCATCTGCAGACATAGTAGGAAGCTGGGAATTTCGAGGCCAATTTTGTGGAATTCTTTAAAGAAAAACTTGGTTTAGTTTAGAGATAGAGCGCCGAAACAGACTCTTTGACCCACCGAGTCTGCTCCGACCAGCAATCCCTGCACACTAACACTAGGGACAATTTACATTTATAGAAGATAATTAGCCTACAAACCTGTATACCTTTGGAGTGCGGGAGGAAACTGAACACCCAGAGAAACCCACGCAAGTCATGGGGAGCAGGTAAAAACTCTATACAGACTGCACCCGTAGTCAGGATCGAACCTGGATCTCTGGCGCTGTAATGCAGCAACTCAGCTAGGCCACTGTGCCATCTGGTGTTGAGCTTTAATCACTTCTCTTGGATAAGAATTTTTTTCACGCCACCTTTATGTGTTGTTGAAGATGGTGCAACTTTGATATGACAACTAAAATGCTGTTCGGCTTTTTGAGCCCGTTAGGTGTATTAACAAAAGTTCTGATATCAAAATGTCATTAATGAAGTTCTGGCTCACAGATAGGTGTGGGTGGTCGGAGGTTAGTGAGTCTCTGGAGAAGGGCGGCACAGTGACGCAGTGGTAGTTACTGCCTTACAGCACCAGAGATCCAGGTTCGATCCTGACTACGGGAGCTGTCTGTACAGAGTATATATATTCTCCCCGTTACCGCATGGGTTTTTGCTAGGTGCTCCGGTTTCCTCCCACACTCCGAAGACATATAGGCTTGTAGGTTAATTGGCTTTTGAAAATTGTAAATTGTCCCAAGTATGTAGGATAGTGCTAGTGTATTGGGCGATCACTGGTAGGCGTGGACGCAGAGCCTGCTTCCACACTGTACCTCTAAAGTCTAAATGTCCAAGTTGATGGTATATATGGTAAATACATTGTGATGAGTGTCAGAGGTTATAAATGGATCTTTTTTGGCAACACAATCTTAATGGGTTGTTAGGCCTGTGTCCATGCTATATGATTCAAAATATTTTATTATATTAGATGTGTATTTCGTATTTCGCCATACAGGTGTAATCTTAATCAATTTATTGAATAAAATAAAACAACCTGAAGGTTTTGCACTCCAAGGCAAATTTCGGACATTGATCTGTTCTTATGTCTGATAATATTCAATGCTCTATTACTTTTGATATACTTTGTATTCTGGGTCAGAGCTCTCATGGATTAAATACAATATCATTCCAGTCTCAATGCCAAAATAAAGTCTATTCAAAAAATCGTCCCTCATACATGTTTTAGAAAAATAAAAAAGGTTTGAATAATCAAGAAAGATTCAGAAGTTGTAGTTTACCACACTGGAATTTCAGGTGACTATTCAAACTAATCTAGGCATGCTTGGCTGAAAGGTTTAGTTTTACTTCGGAGTCACGTGAGTGACTACGTGAAGAACCCCGCCAGGACGCATGCGTGTCATATCGCTACACGCATTGCGAAACGACAGACGCGGTGGAAGGACGTTCCCCCGCGGCGGCAGTTTAAAGCCGCTAATTGCAGGTAAGGGTTTACTCTGCGGTCTTTTTTGTTTCCATTCCCAACTACAGGTAGGGAAATGGAGAAAACAAAGAAAACAAGGGCTGCGACAATAATAATAATAATAATAATATATTTTATTGTCATTGCACGTCAGTGCAACGAGATTTAGTGTGCAGTTCCACTGATGTACAAGAAAGGTAAATACATACAATACATAAATAAGCAAGCTGAATTGATTGACGTGACCATCTGAGTGAGACTGTCCAAAGGAGTTGGGTGGGGGGGCACTCATTAGGGCCGGTTCAGAGCCGCTATAGCTCTTGAGATAAAACTGTTCCTGAGTCTGGAGGTTCGGGCGTAGAAGGCCTTGTAACGTCTGCCGGAGGGGAGTAGTTTAAACAGACCGTGACAGGGGTGTGATGAGTCCTTATGGATGCTGAGGGCCTTCCTGAGGCACCGCGCGTGGTGGATGCCCTCCAAGGCTGGTAGATCTGTCCCGATGATCCGCTGCGCTCTGTTGACGACGCGCTGAAGAGCTCTCCTCTCCGCCTCCGTGCAGCTGAGATACCACACAGATATGCCATACATTAGTATGCTCTCTGTGGTGCAGCGGTAGAACGTTGTCAGCAGCTGTTGGGGCAGACCAGTCTGTTTTAATGTCCTCAGGAAGATCAGTCGTTGCTGTGCATTCTTGACCAGCGCAGCGGTGTTTGTGGACCACGTGAGGTCTTCTGAAATGTGAGTGCCCAGAAACTTAAAGCTGGACACTCTCTCCACACTTTCCCCGTAAATGGAGATTGGGGCGTGTTCTCCAGTATGGGACCTCCCGAAGTCAATAATCAGCTCCTTGGTCTTGGAGGTGTTTAGTGCCAAGTTGTTATTGGCGCACCAGTCCGCCAGGTTCTGCACCTCCGCTCTGAAGTTTGTTTCATCACCGTTGGTGATCAGCCCAATCACTGTTGTGTCGTCTGCAAACTTCACGATGGTGTTGGTGTCGAATGCAGGGATACAATCGTGAGTGAAGAGGGAGTAGAGCATGGGGCTTAGTACACAGCCCTGTCGTGTGCCGGTGCTCAGGGTGATGGTGGAGGACAGGTGCGGGCCCAGTCTCACTGCCTGCGGTCGCTCCGTGAGAAAGTTCAGGATCCAATCGCATATCGGTGAGCTGGGGCCTAGCTGGTGGAGGTTGGTGGTGAGCTTGGTGGGGATGACCGTATTGAATGCAGAGCTATAGTCAATGAAGAGCATCCTCACATACGTGCCCTGTCTGTCCAGGTGAGTCAGGACAGTGTGAAAGGCCAGAGAGATGGCATCCTCTATCGATCTATTTGCCCTGTATGCAAATTGATGGGAGTCCAGTGAGGCAGGGATGCTGGATTTAATATGGGAGTGGACCAGCCTTTCGAAGCGCTTCATAGGGATTGGGACCAAAGCTGGTGAGGGAGGACCGCGGAGCAGCGGGCAGCCATCAACAGCAGCCGACGGCACTTGGATCACCCGTAGTGGGATCAGCTGTGCCCGATGTCGCATCCGCACCGGCCAAATCCACGCGGCCGGGCGGCAAGGCTAGACACCAAACTTACAAGGTCGTGGACTCGGAGGAGTCCGACTTTGAACCACCGCGGGCGGCCAGCGAGCGAGAGCGTTGGAGCCGAATGGAGCGGTGTATGGAGCATTTGTTCCAACGTGACAGACTCCGGGAGATGGAGTCGGGTCACTGTGGGCCCTATGATAAACCCACAGCAGTACATTTTCAAGGGCTGCACGGTGTTTCTACCTCATCGGAGGGGAGCACTGCGGGTCAGTTCTGGGCTGACCTGGAAGAGGGGTCCGCAGAAGAAAAGACAAGTGTGCATGGGGTGCGAGAAAAAGAGAACTTACTGGACATGGTGGCCAATTTATTACAGCCGGAACAGGCTGGACAACATCTGGAGCCAAAGCTTGCGGCCAGTATAGACTACATGTCTCTAAACCAGTTACAAGAGCAGGCTGTACTGGACACCACAGGAAGACACCTGGCACCGGGCAATTGAATATCTCTGAACGTTCCAATAGTTAACAACTGTATATGGAAACACATTGGAACAGGAGTCAGGAGTATGGATGTACAATTGCAAAAAGTACTGAAATTACTGACCGCAGGGATAACAGCATTTGCCCGTACAGTGGACGACAGGGATATGTCACAGGACCAACAAGATGCAATGGCACCATACTGCAACACCCAGCATGAAATAAATAACATCAGGAAAAATGCCATTCAACCCACACTGAACACAAAATTCGCGGGACTGTGCAAACCTGGGACCACGAAACCACCCATACTCTTGTTCGGAGGCAACCTATCGAAGCAGGTAAAAGATCTCGATGAGGAAGCCAAAACCTTGGGGTTAATAAAAGGAACACCAACAAAAACCCACTACAGCCAAAGACAGCATCCCTACGCGCCCACCAGCAGAACTGGTGAAAGCTCGAAAGCACGGTATTTCAAACATGAGTCTTTTTTAGGCCATGGCCCAGGCCGGCCTTCTTGGAAGATGCGGGGAACCCCAACGCCAACCAAACCGAAAAACAAGGCACCAGCGCAACAACAACAGCGGAAAAAATACAAAAAGAAATACACCTGCCACTGATAACAATGGAGGTAGGTGGGTCTGGTTCCCTAAAAGATATGGAGAGCATGGAGGTTGAGGGGAGACTACACTGGTTTTTGAATGCATGGAGCATGTTAACAACCGATACTTACATCTTAAGCAGTATCCAGGGATATACAATAGAGTTTATACACAAGTATAGCCCCCCAGTTCAACATATACCGAACCGAGTGTTCGTGCTCTCTGATAAAGAAAAAAATCAGAGGCACAAGCTGAACTGTAGCGGCTTTACATAAAAGGTGCAATTGAGATAACTCCACACGAACCATTAGAATTCGTGTCCAATATTTTTACCAAAATCAAAAAAGTTGGTGGTTGTCGCATCATCATCGATCTGACAAAATGGAATACATTTGTACAATATATTCACTTTAAAATGGAAACCTTTGTTACTGCTAAACAATTAATTTCCAAAGGTTACTTCATGGCCAGCATCGATTTAAAAGATGCTTACTATACAGTACCTATACGAGGTGACCACAGATGTTACTTAAAATTCAACTGGATGGGACAACTCTGACAGTATAAAGCACTGCCAAATGGGCTATCATCAGCCCCCAGGCTGTTCACAAAAAATGTTAAACCAGCCCTAGCATTTCTACGGAAACGGAACACATGGTTATGGCATATTTAGATGACATATTCATTGTGGGCATAACTTTGGAATTGGCCATACAAACTGTAACAGCCACAAAACAGCTATTTGAAACACTGGGAATTATCATCCATCCAGTTAAATCGAAACTAACACCGTCCACTACTATGGACTATTTGGGATTCACCATTGACTCAGTTCACATGACGGTGACACTACCTAAGGGAAAGGCTAGAGGTTTAATAGAGGCTTGCAATAACCTCATTGACATCAGAAATCCATCCATCAGATTGGTAGCAAAAGTAATTGGTAAAATGGTGGCTGCTTTCCCAGCCACACAATTTGGACCTCTACATTATCAAAACTTACAGAGAGCAAAAATACAAATGTTCAAAATTAATGCAGGTCACGTTGACAGACCTATGAGACTACTAATCCAAGCCAAAACGGAACTAAAATGGTGGATAGACAACATCAGGCTTTGTTCCAACCCAATCATTGTCAGTAACCCTTCCATGGTACTACAAACTGATGCCAGTGCACTTGGGTGGGGAGCCACCAATACCATCACCAGCACAGGAGGCATCTTTCTTACTCACACTGGGCATAAACTACTTGTAAATGTTGGGTGCATTCCATGGCCTTAAATCATATTGTACTGGGTCATATCATCAGCATGTTAGACTACAAATAGACAATACCACCGTGGTAGCATACATCAACCACATGGGTGGAAACACATCGATATCATGTGACAATCTGGCTAATTCAATTTGGCAATTGTGCATCCAGAGAGATATTTGGATATCAGCCACTTACCTACCAGGAAGACAACATTTAGTGGCAGACACCAGGTCACGCAACTTTAATGAAAACACCGAATGGATGTTGAACAAAATAGTATTTGCTGATATTACAGCAAAATATGGAACACCAGATATCGATCTATTCGCATCCAGACTAAACAACCAGATACCAAACTATGTTTCATGGGAACCAGACCCTGGGGCAGCGGCGACAGATGCATTTTCGCTGCATTGGGGGAAATTGTTTATTTACGCATTCCCTCCTTTCTGCCCCATCAGTCGGGTATTAAGGAAAATACAACAAGACTGTGCGTCTGGTATTTTGGTAGTACCCGATTGGCCTACACAACCATGGTTCCCAGTGTTACAAAACATGGTGTTAGAACCATGTATTACCATCCCACATAGACCAGACTTATTGCTACATCCCGTAACAGGGGATAGCCACCCATGCCATAAATGTTTGAACCTATTAATTTGTAGAGTTTAAAGACACCACTTCTACAACTGGGACTAACGGACCAAACAGCGAACATGATCTCGGCGGCCCAAAGACAATCAACTAAAACACAGTATCTGGTCTACATCAGGAAGTGGGAAATGTACTGCCATAAGAACAACATCACCAACAGAAACATGAACATCCCGTATGTTCTGGAATATCTGGCTGGCCTCCACTATGATGAGGGGCTCAGTTACAGTGCCATCAACAGCGCCATAAGTGCCCTGTCGACTTACCTATGGCAAGGGACAGAGCGTTACACTGTAGGGACTCACCCTCTGGTAACTAAGCTCATGAGGGGAATTTTTAATACTAATCCCCCAAAAAACAGGTACTCCCAAATTTGGGATGTAAGCATTGTCCTGAAGACGCTCAGAAACTGGTCTCCAGCATCAGCTCTGTCCCTACACAGACTGACTTTAAAAACAGTCATGTTAATGGCATTGGTCGCGGCACAGAGGTTTCAGTCACTGCATAAACTTAGACTGGACAACATGACCTCCTCACCTGACAATATTACGTTCCACATCTACGAGCTAGTAAAGCAGAACAGACAGGGATCAGCAGGCCTCAATATACAATTTAGGTCATACCCTTCAGATGACCGTATCTGTATAGTTAGACACCTGTCATTATGCATAGAGAAAACAAAAATCCTAAGAGGCAATGAGAAGGGATTTCTGATCAGCCACAAGCAACCTCACAAAAGAGTGTCGGTCCAGACCATCCCGAGATGGCTGAAACAGGTGCATACACAGGCTGGGGTGGATACTAACATTTTTAAATCTCATTCCACCAGGGCTGCAGCTACATCGGCAGCAGTACAATTGGATGTGCCCATGGACCAAGTCCTCGAAGCAGCAGGATGGTCAGGGGAAAGAACATTCCAATTATTTTACAATAAACCAGTAATGAAATCTGGAACATTTGCTGAAAAAATTTAAGTTCTGTAAATTAATTCTACCCATAAAAGGGTTATAATTTGTGTTAATAAATTTTATGATTTCAATGTCGAATTCATGTCCAAATTATGTTAACACTATTCCTCCTACAGTCAAGGCAGACGTGATGCATGGACTCGTTTCCACGGCATGAAATCACAGAGCTTTAAAACCTTCACGTAGTCACTCACGTGACTCCGAAGTAAAATAGTAAGATTAAACGAGAATTTACCAGTTTGAAGTTTGATCTGTATTTTATGAGGAGTTACGATGAGGGATTACGTGCCCTCCGCTCCCACCCTTGATCATATACTTAACTGGTATCTCTTCTCTAATCTTACTATATTTAGTCATTACAGTTATCTGTGATTTCACACCGCTGCTTTGAAGAATGAGACGCATGCGTCCTGGCGGGCTTCTTCACGTAATCCCGCATCGTAACACCTCATAAAATACAGATCAAACTTCAAACTGGTAAATTCTCGTTTAATCTTACTATTTAGTTTACTTTATTGTCACGGATACTGAGGTACAGTGAAAAGATGTTGGTGCTTTGCACTGTACCTCAGTACAATGGCTTGCCTCACAAGGTTGGTCTAACCTGATTGTTATGTTTTAATCAGAATAAGTTTAGACAACTTTGAATTCAGTCGGACCTAAGAATATCCAATAGATTATATAAAAGATGGCATAAGGAAAATGAAACAAATGACAACGAAGCAACTAAATTAATATAGAATTTGATGTATCATCGGTTGGGATAACTCATACTACTTGTCAGTGTAAATTCTACAGCCAGAGACAGGAGGTCCAGGTTGCTAGCCATTTTAATCCCTCTTCCAATTCCCATACTCCCTTGGCCTTGAGGCAGTACACAAACTGGAGGAACAGCACTTCATGTTCCAAAGGTCATCTAAACCACACAGTATGAACATTGAAAACTTCAATTCCAGGTAATCCCTCCTTCACCTCTATCCACATCTCAGCTCCCCAAACCTGCCTCTCCTACCCCATACACACCTTCCTTTCTAAACCCCATCCCAGTCACACATTTCTGTTCCCCTCCTCCACATTCTCAATCTGCTCATCACCCACCCTTCCATCTTCATTGCGACCATTGTTCTTCTCCCCCCTCCTCCTTCTAAGCCCCCCTCCTCAACCCACTGTTCCACTCTAACCCCCATCTCTCCCTCCGATTCTACATTTCACTTCCCACCCCTTTCTTACCAGCTTCCAACATGTACATCCTTTGGTCTTCCGCACTTATCACCTCCAGCCTCAATTATTGTCTTCACATTCCCACCCCTCACCTGGTTTATCTGCCAATTACCTGGTCTTGTCCAACCCCTTATCCTTACCTCTCTCTATCTCCCCTTTACTCCATCAGTCTGAAGAAGGGTCGTAACCATAAAAATCATCTTCTACAGATGCTGCCTGACTCATTCGGTTCCTCAGTTTGTTTTTATCGGCCATCATCAACACTTGAAATAAAGAACAGTTTTTAATTTCTACTGACTTGCATCTGACTTCTATCTAACTTTAAAACCATTCTTCAGAACACTGAGCACACCATATGTCAGATTGTATAACCCATGGCAATCACTTTCAGTCTCCACAATGTTTAGTTTAGTTTAATTTATTGTCACGTGTACCGAGGAACAGTGAAAAACGTTTTATTACGTGTTAGGCAATCAGCGGAGAGACTATACTGTACATGACTACAAATAAGCCGTCCGCAGTGTACAGATACAGGATAAAGGAAATAATGTTTAGTGCAAGGTAAATTCCAGTAAAGTCTGATTACAGATAGTCCGAGGGTTTTCGATAAGGTAGATGATAACACAGGACCACTCTCGAGGTGATAAGATGGAGTGGCAGTTATCAGGCTAACATATTAAAACTAGCCTAATTTAATCAACTTAATTAATTAAAACAAGGTTCCCATTCAGATTTAGTGACTTAAGTGAAGTTCCATCCTCAACCACATTAAGGAGCACATTATAGCCTTATCAGTTTGGATTATTTTGGATCATGTTTTCCCAGGGAGGAAATGTCAAAGAATAGAGGCTATAGCTTTAAGGTGAGAGGGACAAATTGAAAGGAATTGAATTGAATACTTTATTGTCACCTGTTACAGGTGACAGTGAAATTCTTTGCTTGCATACCCAAGGTCGCCTATAAATAATCGCTCATAAAGGGTGCTAACAAAGTTACAAATTCCCCCTCGCACCTGGCCCCCCTTTGTTCTTCCCCCATCCCTCACGGAGGTCCCCCACGCCGGGTCCTCCATTGTTTATTGTTTCCCCCCCTCCCTCATGGCGGTCCCCCCCATGCCAGGTTCCTTCCCTCAGCAATGGCGCCCTCACCTCTGCATATCCGTCGGTCGGCGCCATAATTGACCAACACACCGACCTCTCCACTAACAACGCCGAGTCCTCTTCAGGGGCCGATGGCCGCGGGCCTCGGGAGGTGTGTGGGGGAAGTTATTTTACACAGTGAAGTGGTAGGTGCCTGGAATGTATTGCCTAGGGGTGGTGGTGATGTAGGCAGATACAATAGTGGCATTTAAGAGCCTGTTAGATAGATAAATGGATATGCAGGGAATGGAAAATATAGGTCATGTGAAAGCAAACACGATTAGTTTAGCTGGCACGAACATTGTGGGCCTGCTCCAGCGCTATACTATCCTGTAGAATGTAAAATTTCGAGCAAGAGAAGATATATGTAATAAGTGATGAACTGAGACCAATGAGGGACAAGAAAGGTGACAAATGCTTCTACATACAAGGCAAAGTGGGAAGATTTAATGAGTAGGTTACAATAGTGTTTATGAAGGAAGATGATGCTGACAAAATGTTGGTAGAAGTGAAGGTACCAAGGCTAATGGACGAGCTGAAAATTGCTAAGCATGATGTGACAATGACTGCTTAACTTGAAGTGGATTGTTGAGGAGAGTGAACTCATGATGGCAGATTGTCATCATTTCGATCTTCCCCATTGATGAGAAAGGTACCCAAGGATTGGGAAGTTTTAAATATGCTACCTTCACTCATGAAATAGCTGCAGAGATCCACTTTAAATGTATATAAAAGTAATGTTATAACTGTTATAAAGATGATTATGTGTATACAATCATGAGAGGACTCGATGCACATACTCTCTTGCCCAGAGTAGGTGAATCGAGGACCAGAGGACATAGGTTTAAGGTGAAGGGGAAAAGATTTAATAGGAATTGGTGTAACTTTTGTGGGTGGGTGTGCGGAACAAGCTGCCAGAGGAGGGAGTTGAGGCAGGGGCCATCCCAAGATTTATGAAACAGTAATACAGACACATGGATAGGACAGGTTTGGAGGGATATGGACCAAATGCAGGCTGGTGGGACTAGTGTAGCTGGGAAATGTTGATCAGTGTGGGCAAGTTGGGCTGAAGGGCCTGTTTCCATCCTGTGTCATGCTATGACTCTGTTAATTCAGGCAATTTGTTTTAACAATAGAGCTGAGTGATATGTTGGAGACAATAAGCAGGGAAACACAAACTAGCAGGAACTTGCAGTGGTTTGAGTTAATTGAGGAGATCTTGCATGGATTTGTAAAAGGTAGATTATATAACTGATCTAAGCATATTATAGTGCACTTAATATTTTGGAAGGACATACAGGTCTTGGCGCTAGATCTAACAGATTTCTTAACAGATAAAGGAAAGTGTCCTACAAAGGTGTTGTGATGAAGAGGCTTGGTGAAGATTAGGAGAATGAGAGGAGATTTCAGAGAGAAATATGTGAATCTGAAAATGACTAAGAGGTCGTTTCCTCTTATGGAATGTTCCGAGTTTGATCATTTAAGAATAATATGGTAGGAACTCCCAGGGCAGGATGAATGGGGTCTCAGTACAGGATGAATGGGTGGGTCAGTACAGTGTGGATCGGGGGGTCTGTGCAGGATGAATGGGTAGAGACAGTGTAGGATGGATGGGAAGGGGGTCAGTACAATATGAATTGGGGGACCAGGGTAGGATGGATGGGGGGGGGCAGAGGGGTGGCAGGAGAATCAATGCGAGGTGGATAGGGAGATCAGTGCAGGATGAATAGATGTACAAGAGAGAGAAAGAGAGAAAGAGAGAGCGAGAGAGGGGAAGGGGCAGAGGAGGTGGTTAGGGGGAAGGAAGGTCAGTGCTCCTCGGACAACACCGGCATCATCGCCCCGCAGCCCGTCCCTGTCCACCGCCAAAGGGGGAGGCAGTTGGGATCTACTCGCCACCGCCTCCCCTCCTCCGCCAGCCAACAGGAAGGTGCGGGGCCGAGCGGTGTAGGTGCTTCAGACGGCGGAAGGGGGCCTCTCCCTTCTTTCCTCCCTCCCTCTCTTCTCTCCTCCCTCTCTCTCTTCTCTCCTCCCTCCCTCTCTCCTCCCTCTCTTCTCTCCTCCCTCCCTCTTTCCCCCTCTCTCCTCCCTCCCTCCCTCTCTCCTCCGAGCCTCGGCGTTGATGTAGGAGGGTTTGTTTTGAAAGCGGTTATGGCTGTTGGCGGAGTGACACTCGGCGGCCGGTGTGAGGGAGGGCGGGCGGGCAGGGTGGAGAAGGAAGAGTTTATTTTTTAAATAAAAATGTTAAAAATTGTTATTTTAGTAGAAAAAACGTTTATTTGAGTAATTTGAGAGAAAAAAGTTTACTTAGGAAATATTGAAAGAGCTTAGTTTTCAAATACAAATTTAAAACATATATTTTAGTAATTAGAGAGAAAAAAGTTCACGTAGGAAATATAGAAAGAGTTTATTTTTCAAATGAAAATTAACAAAAGTTTTTTTAGAAGAGAAAATAGTTTATTTGAGTAATGTTGCTGCTCCATCCGGGCTCCACATTGAATCCAACCGTGAGGGCTGCTGGGAGTTGTAGTTTCCCTAGTCCTCTCACACACATGCGCACCGATTGCCGCCGGCACCCTAAGGTTCCCACACATGCGCACTATGACCGCCGGCAATGCTAAAAGCACATTGCGGCTGCGCAACGAACTGCGTCGGCGCCCTGACACTCCCACGCATGCACAGACGCGACCGTCGGCACCCTCAACGCTTCCCACGCGCCTGCGCAGTGTATTGTCTCCCCTCTCAGCCCCAGGAGTTTTGGGCAGTTTTGAGCCGTTCACCCCGAGGCGATGGCGGGCGGGGGGCGAGGGACCGGCGGGGGGCGGGGAGGTGTAGACCCGGCCGGAGCAGCGCCCGCCCGCCTGGCTGCCTGTTGTGTTGGGGAGGTGTAGACCCACTCACTGGGCGCCAGATGGGGCCGATGGACGGGCGGGCAGACACCACCCCCCACACAGCCCCGCCCGATCCATCGGCCATGGGGCGAGGATGGGTTTCACGGCTTCACTCACCCAGACTAGGCCCGGATCATCGAGGCGAGGCGTTGACAATGGCGGCGATCTGATCCCGCACCCCCACTGCGCAGGCGCGGAGAGACGACGTCATTGGTCACCAGCCTCCCCCACTGCGCAGGCGCGGAGAGACGACGTCATTGGTCACCAGCTTCCACCCACTGCGCAGGCGCGGGTGTCCGCCAATCATCCCGCGGACGGAACCAAAATTTTCCCGAATTTCGCGCAAATTTATTTTTCCTCGGAATGTTTTTTACTGGAAAAAAGGGGAGTTGGTCAAACCCGATGGACGGCCATGATCACGGACATCTTCAAATCCCGTTTCTGCTGTCTGAGGTTTTCCTGTGTTTGACAACATCAACCAATGTTGAAGAGCTGGCGGCGGCCTCAATGGCTGCTACCCTGGCAACGCTGGTACCCACTGTTAATGTTATGTAGCATCTTGACAAGTTGAATGTGGCACAAATCAACTCCTGCCTCAATGGCTGCTCCCTGGCAACGCTGGTATCCACTGTTACGTAACATCTTGACAAGTTGAATATGGCACACATCAACTCCTGCCTCAGAAATGACCTGGATCTGCTTCAACAACAAGGCCATCCGTAGACAATGTCTCACTGGCTCTCCACTCTGCCGAGGACTGTCTGGATAACAGGAACAAATACATCAGGTTAGACACAAAATGCTGGGGTACCTTAACAGGTCAGGCAGCATCTCTGGAGAAAATGAATAGGTGATGTTTTGGGTCGAGACCTTTCTTCAGAATGAGAGTGAGAAGCGTCAACCCAAAATGTCACTATTCCTTTTCACCAGAGGTGCTGCCTGACCCGCTGAGTTACTCCAGCTTTTTGTAGGAAAAGTAGCTTACTTTCGTCATCAGTCCTTTATCTGTTTCCTGTCTTGCTGAATTTTATACATAATAAATGAATAACTTATTGTGGAGTAACTCAGGGTCAGGCAACATCTCTGGTGAAAAGAAATAGGTGATGCTTTGGGATGAGACCCTTCTTCAGACCCTCATTCTACATATGCATAACATGTATATTTATGTTTCTGTGCTTGTCTGAGACTACCTGCCTCTGATAGTTCTACAAGCACAATTTTCATTTTACCTGTACCTCATCATATTTGTGCATACGACGAATTTTCTCACAGTACTCCAAATGCAGCCTGACAAAACAATAAAAAAGATAAAATTGTGAGCAATTTTGGGCACAATATCTGAGGAAGGATGTGCTGGCTGGGGAGGGTCCAGGGGAGGTTTATATGAATGATCTTAGGAATGAGTAATTACTGTGTTGAACCTATGATGATCATTTGTCTGTACTGGGCCTGTACTCGCTGGGGTTAGAAGAATGAGGGGGGGCCTAATTGAAACATAAAGAATAGTGAAAGGCTTGGATAGAGTGGATGTGGAGATGATGTTTCCACTAGTGGGAGAGTCTAGGACCAGATGTCATAGCCTCAGAATTAAAGGATGTTGTTTTAGGAAGGAGATGAGGAGAAATGTATTTAGTCAGAGGGTGGTGAATCTGTGTAATTATTGGCCACAGGAGGCTGTGGAGGCCGTCAGTGGATATTTTTAAAGCAGAGATAGATAAATTCTTGACAGGTACAGGTGTCAGAGGTTATGTGGAGAAGGCAAGAGAACGGGGTTAGGAGGGAGAGATAGATCAGCCATGATTGAATGGCAGTGTGGACTTGAAGGGCCGAATGGCCTAATTCTACTCCTATTCCTTTTGACCTTATGATCATATGACAATAAACTCATTTTTTCTTGCTGTATGAATTTAGACTGCGCAGGCACAGCCAGGCACAGCCAAACACAGTACCAGAAAATTTAGGGTCTTTTGGGTCAATTCTCCTCTACCACAGCATGCAACTGAAGGTAAATTTTGCCTCATTTATCATTTATGTGTGAACGAGGGGGTTTCTGCTAAAGTTAGGGCAGCTGAACAAGAGACACTGAGGAATTTCAATCTATTTTTAGTGGGCTTTGAAAGCAAGGAGAACAGTTTCAAGGTTAAAAACGTGCTTAAAAGGAGCTCCCATGAGCAGGTGAGTAGTGACTGAAAACATCCCTGAAACAGTTGGTAAAGACGACTCCAGAAATATTGATGGACAAAATCAACAGAAATATTGATATTTGTTTGAAAAATGAGCGAGAGGAAAGGGTGTTGAGAATTGAAGGTTTGTTTTAATATTCAGAACAGTAACACTACTAATGAAGGGTTCTGCATGTGGAGGCCTCTTGAATAAAACATGCAGTGGAATTGACTGGGGGCTAAATTCAGAAATTACTGATGAGGTGAATCCCAGATTGAATTTATTGTGCATGTCAGAAGTAAATTCAGTGGTGCTGGCAGATCTTGAATCACCACAGGGTCATGAGCATGAATACCCTTTTAACTTTAATAATTGCTTTTGCTCCACATCTACACTAACCAATTAGTAATAAACAATTTGATGCTCAATATTTCTAAGTAAATTGAGAAATATTTAATCTCCTCAGTTTAAACCCTCTTTCTCTTTTTATCTATTCTACTCCCACCTTTCTTTATTCCGTGAAGAAAATAAAGGGCTTTTTATTTCAATATCTTCATTTTGTGGGATGCAAGGGCCGCTGACATCTGACAGCCTGTTGTTTAACATTAATTACCTTTGGGAATGTGGTGGTGCTGGTGAGGCATGTTCTTCAACCTCTACGGTCCATTAATGTGGTGCTTATGTTACAAGTGAGTAGTTTGCCAGACCACGTCAGAGGACAGTTAAAAGTCTATCACATTGGCAAGAACAATCTGCCAGAGGAGGTAGTTGAGGCAGGGACTATCCCAACATTTAAGAAACAGACAGGTACATTGATAGGACAGGTTTGGAGGGATATGGACCAAACGTGGGCAGGCGGGACTAGTGTAGCTGGGACATTTTGGCCGGTGTGGGCAAGTTGGGCACACGGTGTCTCTCCATGACTATGACTTGACAAATATTACTCTGTTGAAGAACATTATTGAACTAGATGAGTTTTCACAACAATCTAATCATTTGTGCTCATCGATAAAAACCAAATTCTTCTTCCTTAAATTCTATTTTTTTCCCATTGAATTTCAATTCTGCAACTCCCGTGGTGACATTTGAACTTACTTACCCGTGGATAGTTACTCCTGCTCTGTGGGTTACATTTATTTAGCTACAGTGCGGAAACAGGCCCTTCGGCCCACCGTGTCCGCACTGTCCAGCGATCCCCGCACATTAACTCTCCAGTCTACACACTAGAGACCATTTTACATTTGCCAAGCCAATTAGCCTACAAACCTGTACGTCTTTGGATTTTGGGAGGAAACCAAAGATCTCAGAGAAAACCCACGCAGGTCATGGAGAGAACGTACACATTCCGTACGGACGAGCACCCATGGTCGTGATCGAACCCGGATCTTTGGCACTTTAAGGCAGCGACTCTATGCCACCATAATCCACCGTGTGCCACTATGCCACCGTAATCATCATAGTGCTGTAATCTGCTATTTCAATAGACCAGCATACTGTTTAATAATTGTTTACTTTAAATTCTATATTCCTTCATAAGAAAAATGTTGATCTTTAAAAAAAGGTTGAAAATAAACAGTTTATCCACTTAACATCAGTTGGCAGAAAGTTACTAGAGAGTATCCTGAGGGAGATGCTTGTATTGTACATATGGCTCCATTGTATATAAGGATTTCAGCAAGGCATTCGACAAGGTTCTGCATGGTAGGGTGCTCTGGAAGGTTAGATCGAGAACCAGACATAGGTTTAAGGTGAGGGAGGAAAGATTGAATAGGATCCTGAAGGGAAACCATAGGGTGATGGGTGTATGAAATGAACTGCCAGAGGAGGCAGTGGAGTACTGGTTCTGAACATTTTGTGTACCTGCCAGAGGAGATAGTTGAGGCAGGTACTATTGCAATGTTAAAGAAACATTTAGACAGGTACATGGATAGGTCAGGTTTAGGGCCAAACGTGATATGGGCCAAACGTAGGCAAGTGGGATTAGTGTCGATGGGCCATGTTGGTTGATATGGGCTAGTTGGGCTGAAGGACTTGTTTCCACACTGTTCCACTATGCTCAGTTTTGGTCAATGCTATTAGATTAGAAGATCGTCCAATTGATCCAACTAATTGGAAAACAGTGTAGGAAGGAACTAGTTTAAACCGATGATAGATGCAAAAAGCTGGAGTGGCTCAGCGGGTTGGGCGACATATCTGGAGAAAAGGAAAAGGCCACGTTTTGGTTTGAGACCCATCTGCAGAAAAAGTCTGATGAAGGGTCTCAACCTGAAACGTCACCTATTCTTAATTGGAAAACAGTTTGGTTCCAGTGCACAAATTTAAAGGAATGACAGAATAATTCTATGATCATTTCAAGAAAATGTTGCTGATCAGACCTTGAAATCAAATGCGCGTATTTTACAATTGATACTTGGCAGTAAAAAAATGTAAATAACCAAATTATTAGACGATAGGAGTGTTTGAATATATGAGTCAATGATTGACTCATTTCTTTAAAATGTTTTTGTTTCAGACTGGGGCAAGTTTTACTTGTTTTAAGAGATTTCTCAGCAGCAAAAAACAATGATTAAACTTTTTTGAAATCGCATTATAGAGAAATAAATGCATTTTTGGGGGCTGTGAATCTGGTTCTGAACATGGTATGCTGTCTTGCAAGTAGGAAATGCTGAGCAAAGGCAAATTGAGTGGTGTAAACAGACTGGCAGATTGCAACAGGAAAAAAACAATTATATTTTTGAACTGAAGTATTGAAGGCCAGACTCGGCAGGGGTATCCTACATAGTTCTGGCTATTTAATCATTGGAAGGATATTATTAAATCTTGCTGGACTTGATCTTCCCCCTTATGCTCACAACTCACTAGGACCAGGTGTGGGGTACTGATTCTATTTGCTCTCCATGGAGTTGGCAAGTGTGGTCTGAGTGGTGATCAGGCCTTGAGCAGCATAGTACACAGGCCGTGCCCTGGGGAAGGTGTCCGACAAGCGAAGACTGATGACAGAGGCACCTTCCCTTCTATCAAAGCATTGGACATTTTGACTGTGTTTAAATGCCTCTGCTGTGCAACTATTATAATCCTAATAAACAATTAAAATAATCATTTAACAAAGAGATAAGTAAAACACATATGGATACATAGGAATTATTGCAAATATTAAACAAAAGGAAATGTTTAAAAAAGATACATCAAGTCAAATCAAGTTTAATTTGTCACATACACATACGAGATGTGCAGTGAAATGAAAGTGGCAATGCTGGCGGACTTGTGTGCGAAAAGCCAAACAACCAAACAAACTATAAACACAATCATAACACACATATACCTTTACATAATAAATAATGGAAGGAAAAACGTTCAGTAGAGTTAGTCCCTGGTGAGATAGGCGTTTACAGTCCGAAAGGCCTCTGGGTAGAAACTCCTTCTCAACCTCTCCATTCTCACCGCATGGCAACGGAGGCGTTTGCCTGAACGTAGCAGCTGGAACAGTCCGTTGCAGGGGTGGAAGGGGTCTCATGATATTGTTATCTCTGGAGCTGCACCTCCTGATGTATAGTTCCTGCAGGGGGGCAAGGGAAGTTCCCATAGTGCGTTCGGCCAAATG
The DNA here is from genome assembly GCF_010909765.2 of Amblyraja radiata. Classification (NCBI taxonomy): domain Eukaryota; kingdom Metazoa; phylum Chordata; class Chondrichthyes; order Rajiformes; family Rajidae; genus Amblyraja; species Amblyraja radiata. The sequence continues at coordinate 469,527 of NW_022630090.1, read as the reverse complement.
CACTGCTCTCTTCAGAGCCTTCTTGTCCTTGGCAGAGCAATTCCCAAACCAGATGGTAATGTTCCCGGACAAGATCCGCTGCGTAGAAGCACTGGAGGATCCTCGGAGACACTCTGAATTTCCTCAATTGCCTGAGGTGGTAAAGGCGCTGCCTTGCCTTACTCACGAGTGCTGAGGCGTGTGATGCCCATGTCATATCCTCGGAGATGTGGACTCCCAGATATTTAAAACAGTTCACCCTATCCACAGGATCCCCATTTATCCTCAATGGAGTGTACGTCCTCGGATGATGTGCCCTCCTAAAGTCCATGATCAGCTCCTCCGTTTTTTTATGTTCAAGAGGAGGCTGTTATCGTGGCACCAGAGTGCTAGATCAGCCACCTACTCCCGGTAGGCCTTCTCGTCGTTGTCTGAGATCAGGCCCACCACCACATTGTCATCAGCAAACTTAATTATTGAGTTCATGTTATAGGAGTAGAAATAGGCCATTCGGCCCATCAAGTCTACTGCACCATTCAATTATGGCTGATCTAACTTTCCCTCTCAACCCCATTCTCCTGCCTTCTCCCTATAACCCACGATACCCTTACAAATCAAGAATCTATCTATCTCTACCTTAAAAATACCCACTGATTTGGCCTTTGCAGCCTTCTGTGGCAATGAAGTCCACAGATTCACCAAGATCTCGCAAAATAATTCTTCCTCATCTCCTTTCTAAAGGTAGGTCCTTTTATTCTGAGGCTATGGTTTCTGTCCTGGGCTCTCCCACTGGTATTTATCCTTTGCCACTGAATCAACAAGCCTAGAATACCACAGAAACATAGGGAGTGTCAGATCCTGTGTAACAACTGACCTGGATTAGGGTCTGAGAAACATTTTTGCAGCATTTTGCCTGGCTATCCCAGCAGAGCTGGGCCCCACATGATATCCAGCAATGAAATAATCCAGTGAATCTGCCGATACTGGCCTTCAATGCTTCAGAGTGAAAAATATAATTGTTTTTCATTTGTAATCCGTCAGTCTTTTCACACAACCCAATTTGCTGTTGCTAAGCATTTACCATTTGCAGAACAGCATACCATGTAGTCATTAGTTTCTGCTGCTGGAACATAAGGCAAGCAACCAAGTCTGTAATTCCCCCAGCAATTCGTCAGGATCTCCCTGCAAGACTGGGCCCCCGCATTGCACCCAGTAATGAAGAACAGTGTAGGAAGGAGCTGCAGAAGCTGGTTTACACTGACAATGATCACAACATGCTGGAGTAACTCAGCAGGACAGGCAGCATCTCTGGAGAGAAGACATGGGTGACGTTTCGGTTCGAGACCCTGCTTCAGGCTGAGAATCAGTGTAGAAGGAGTCCAGATATATGGCACAGAGGGGGAGCAGTGAGAGAGGATGTTGCAGAATTGTCAGAGAGAGGAGGAGAACCTCTTCAAAGTAGGAAGTGGCAGGTGCAACATCATCTGATACAGAACGTGCAAAATATCAGCGTTGCTCACCCATATATCGGATGTCTGCCACTTATCACTTAGTAAATGATTAAAACTCAACAATTCCAATTAGGGTAGAAACATAGAAAATAGGTGCAGGAGTAGGCCATTCGGCCCTTCGAGTATGCACCGCCATTCAATATGATCATGGCTGATCATAAGTGATATGCATAAGTTTATATAATGATAAGAGTGATGGGCAGAGATTGACACAAAATACTGGAGTAAATTCCCAATGGGTCAGACAGAATCCCTGGAGAACATAGATAGATGATGGTTCGGGTCTGAACTCTTCTTCGGGCCTGAAAAGGCGCCTATCCATGTTCTTTCTGGATGCTACCTGACCACCTGAGTTGCTCCAGCATTTTGTTGTCAATCCATGGTAAAAAACAGATATGGTTTAAAGATTTGGTCCAGATTTTGTATAAATCAGTTCTTTGTTACCACAGAGTGATGCACAGCTTGGATACTCCGTGTTTTAATGTTCTTCATAAGATTTGTCGTCAGTGTGAAAAAGAAGAGTAAGAATTAAGAGAAGTAATATCAATAGACAGGAGTGAGTTATTCTGTGGGATGAGAATGCGAGAGAACAGTGTTGAAGAGAGAACAGTCATTTACAAAACAGATGAGGTTACTCTGCTCCTATTTCTGTGCGTAGACTATGTGTAACTTCCTTGGCTATGCTCAATAGCCCCATTTATCAGGCAGCTGGAGATTTTTTTTTCATATTTATTTTCAACATTCGTTTAAAGGAGATAAGAACCATAAAACAGTGGAATCCATCAATAAGTGATTCTTGCAGGTTGCTACATACAATTACTTGTATCATCTAAAGGAAAATGTTGCAAAGAGCAATAGGACCGAGTCCCTGGTTGGCAAAAAATGCAAGTATTAACTATGCCGTGTGAGTCAGGGAAACTCTGTTCATATTCCAAAATAAGATGGCGGCACAATATAATTTGGCCCCACAGTGACACAGCTGGTTGAGTTGCTGCATCACAGCGCCGGAGACCAGGTTTCCATCCTGATCTCGGCTGCTATCTGTGTGGAATTTACACGTTCTCGCTGTGACTCTAAGGGTTTCCTCCGGGTACCCTGGTTTCCTCCCACATTCTAAAGCTGTGCGAGTTTGTTGGTCAACTGGCCTCTGTAAATTACCTCTAGTGTGTAGGGAGAGGTTGTGGAAATGGGATAACACCAAACTAGTGTGATTGGGTGATTGATGGTCGGCATGGACTCGATGGGCCAAAGGGCCTGTTTCCATGCTGCATATTTCAATCAATCAATGAATCGAAATATTGAGTTCTCAATTTCAAAGTAGATGTCTTTCATTTGCTTAATGCATGTGTAGGCAACTGTTTGTATGATCTGGCATGAACTACTAGAAGTGACTTAGGAAGGTTGTTATGGTTAATGCATTAGAAGAGGCATTCCTGCAGTACTAATTATTTTTGAATTCCAAGGCCAAAATTGATCAGCAGAAAGGTAAAACATCTCTGGCATGCTAAATGTTTGCAGGCCTGAGGGATGTTTGGGACAAGCCTGAGTTAAGGATGGTTGTGAACTGTAGATCATAAGGATGTATGTGGCACAAGCAATTGCAGATACTGGTTGACAAAAAAAGACATGAAATATTGGAAGTAACTCAGTGGGTCAGGCAGTATCTCCAGGGAGAACATAGGTAGACCACATTTTTGGTTGGGACACTTCTACAGACTGGATAGAAAGATAGCCTATTTATGTTCTCCAGCGATGTTGCTTGACCTGCTGAGTATACTTCAGCACTTTCTGTCTTTTGTAGACATTATTACCTCTTTCACCATCAAAATTGCAGTTAAATGAATTTGGGGAATTCATTGTCACAGATGGTTGTGGAGGTTAAGTCTATGGTTATTTTTAAAATGGAGATTTAATTAGTAAGGGGGGTCAGGGGTTATGGGGAGCAGGCAGTTGAATGGGGTTGAGATGGAATGATAGATCAGCCGTGATTGAATGGCAGAGTAGACTCAATGGGACAATTCTGCTCCAATGACTTATGAACTTATGACAATCATACATATTATTCAGTTTCCATTTTCTGAAGGGGATTATGTCTCTTCAATTTCAGGTTACAGTCTCTTTTACTGTGAAAAGAAGTAAGGGGTCAAGGAACAGCAGAAGTGTGCGTGTCGTCACGGACAGTAACATGTAAATATTTAAGAGCAGGCAAGCTATGAGGGAAAGTCAAGCGCTCCCTTAAGTCCCTGGTTCTCAACATGGCCAACGTTGACCACTCACATACTCCTTCGGCTCAATCTCCTCCATCTCATATTCTCTCACTCGCACTCTCACACTGGGGTTACTCTCAGCTTCGGAGTACGAAAAACTTCAGACTCTTTTATTTGGGAAGAGTTAGCGAGAACATGCCAAGAAATTGGGGATGGTTCAATGGTATTTTATTGTCACATACGTAGGTACAGTGAAATTATTTTTGCGTACAGTTCAGTAACATTCTCACGATACATTAGACTCAATCATACTTACAGTGCATTCAGAAAGTATTCAGACCCCTTCACTTTTTCCACAGTTTGTTACGTTGCAGCCTTATTCTTAAATGGATTAAATTCTTTTTTTTTATTAGCAATCTACACACCATAGCCCACAATAAAAAAGTGAAAACAGGTGTTTAGAAATGTTTGCAAAATAATTAAAAATAAATAACTGAAATATCACATTTACATAAGTATTCAGACCCTTTACTCAGTACTTTATTGAGGCACCTTTGGCAGTGATTACAACCACAAGTCTTCTTGGGTATCATGCTACAAGCTTGGCACAACTGTATTTGAGTAATTTATCCCATTCTTCTCTGCAGATCTTCTCAAGCTCTGTCAGGTTGGATGGGGAGTGTCGATGCACAGCTATTTTCAGATTCTTCCAGAGATGTTCGATCGGGTTCAAGTCCGGGCTCTGGCCGGGCCACTTACGGACATTCACAGAATTGTCACAAAGCCACTCTTGCGTTGTCTTGGCTGTGTGCTTAGAGTCGTTGTGCTGTTGGAAGGTGAACGTCTGCCCCAGTCCGAGGTCCTGAACGCTCTGGAGCAGGTTTTCATCAAGGATCTCTCTATACTTTGCTCCGTTCATCTTTACCTCCATCCTGACTGGTCTCCCAGTTCCTACCGCTGAAAAACATCCCTACAGCATGACGCTGCCACCACAATGCTTCACCGTAGATATGGTATTGGCCAGGTGATGAGCGGTGCCTGGTTTCCTCCAGACGTGACACTAGGCATTCAGGCCAAATAGTTCAATCTTGGTTTCATCAGGCCAGTGAATCTTGTTTAGGTGCCTTTAGGCAAACTCCAAGTGGGCTGTCATGTGTCTTTAACTGAGGAGTGGCTCCTGTCTGGCCACTCTACAATAAAGGCCTGGTTGGTGGAGTGCTGCAGATATAGTTGTCCTTCTGGAAGTTTCTCCCATCTCCACAGAGGAACTCTGGAGCTCTGTCAGAGTGAACATCGGGTTCTTGGTCACCTCCCTGAATATGTTAGTAAGTCTCTATCCTAAGGCCCTTCTCCCCCGATTGCTCAGTTTGGCCAGGCTCTATGAAGACTCCTGGTGGTTTCAAAGTTCTATTTAAGAATGACGGAGGCCACTGTGCTCTTCGCGACCTGCAATGCTCCAAAAATGTTTCCCCAGATCTGTGTCTCAACACAATCCTGTCTCGGAGGTCTACAGACAATTCCTTCGTCTTCATGGCTTGTTTTTTGCTCTGACATGCACTGTCAACGGTAGGACCTTATATAGACATGTGTGTGCCTTTCCAAATCATGTACAATCAATGTAATTTACCACTTGTAGACTCCTATCAAGTTGTAGAAGCATCTCAAGGATAATCTATGGAAACACGATGCACCAAAGCTCAATTTTGAGTCACAGCAAAGGGTCTGAATTCTTGCGTCAATGTGATATTTCAGTTATTTATTTTTAATTATTTTGCAATAATTACTGAACACCTGTTTTCGCTTTTATATTATGAGGTATTGTGCGTAGATTGATAATAAAAAAATGACAAACCAATTTTAGAATAAGGCTGTAATGTAACAAAATGTGGAAAAAGTGAAGGGGTCTGAATACTTTCTCCATGCACTGTAAGTGCAAGGGTGTAAGGTAGTGGTTTACACTGAGGTAGTTTACAAGAAGTGAATGTTTCCAGTGACATCTTGTACCCTTCAAGTTCAGAGTTGTTGAAAATAGTGTTAAAAATTAAATAATGAGAAATCTTAATTCAGTGAGTGCTGTGGGAAAATTCTGCCCACTTGCAGAGGATGTTCCGATCTTAATCACCCATCCATCCTCATCATGAGTAACACATTTGAAGTAACTGTGACACCAATCTGACACAGTGGGTTCACATCATTAGCACAGTTTGCTTATTGTATATAACTTGAATTTTACCATGGGTAGTTACTTCCATATATCAATGGCCTGCCCACCATCGAAGGGATCAACAGGAAAGGCAGCCAATATCATTAAGGACACGTCAGACACAAAATGATGGAGATAAGCAAATTGCCAGCAGGTGTTGAAACTACATCAGCCCTTGGCTTTTCATGTTCACAAGTTATAGGAGCAGAACTGGGCCTCTACGTCCATTGAGTCCACTCCGCCATTCAACCATGGCTGATCTCTGCCTCCTAATCCCATTTTCCTGCCGTCTCCTCATAACCCTTAACACCCATTCTAATCAACTGTCTATCATTGCCTTAAAAATATCCACTGATTGGCCTCCACAGCCCTGTGTAGCACTGAGTTCCATAGATTAACTACCCTCTGACTAAAGAAGTTCCTTCTCACCTCCTTTCTAAAAGAGCGCCCTTTAATTATGAGGCTATGACCTCTGGTCCTAGACTCTTCCACCAGTGGAAACCTTTTGGGTTGAGGAGCAGACCAAGTAGTAAAGGTTACAAACAATAATGATTGCCTTAAATTCACTTAAGGATCATGTTGCGTAAAGAACTACAATGTCACTTGCGATAATGCATGTACATTCCCAGAAGAAGTCTGTGATGAACCTTTGCGTAAACTACACACTCCTTGTGTCTCAGACAGATTGACCAGCACACTAAACGATGGAATGTGTTAGAGGTTGAGTGTTCATACTTTGTACAGGCAGCAAGGGATGGGATAGTGTAGATGACATGTGCATGTGCCTTTAACATAGTGACCTCACCACTACTAACCACTCCCCATATCAGAAGTATAAATGTAACCTCCCCACCCATTGATCTCTCTCTAGCTCCTGTGACAGACCACGTACAGCTAGGGCAGCAATGTTTGTGTATTACCAATAAACGCAGTAAAGACAACAGTGCGTTATTGAAACTCTTTACATGACGGGCAATATGGGCAATACGTGACGATTGCCCATCCTGCATCCACCGCTGAGATGCGGGCTTCCCTGCTCCTCAACCTAGCTGGCTCCGATGCCCTGGAACGATCTGAGTCGTTTATATATGGTGCAGGTGAAGATGCACGAGACCCGGTATGTCTTCTGGCTAAGTTTACCGCGATGTGCGACAACCCCACTAACTGTATTTTAGAGCGTTTTAAATTGTTCAATCGGCGTCAGATCATTGACGAGTCCATTGACAACTACATCGCCGCGTAGCGACACATGGCCAGGCGTTGTCGCCTGGACGCTCTGACACCCGACCAGGTGACCCGGGACATCCTAGTATATGGCCTTCTAGATTACAAGTTAAGGGCTGAACTTCTGCGGAAGCCCGACCTGTCTCTGGACGAGGCTCTGCACGCCTCCCGCATGGCTGAGGCTGTCGCCTCGGCAACGTCGCCTGCTGATCATGACATTAACTTTGCCAGTGCTGCTGGCCGCCGGCGAAACGCAGGTCCGCCACGGCAACAGGTTTCCCCTGCCCCCGGGTCGGCAGCCCACGACGTTGCCCCAACTGCAATTTTTCTTCCCATCAGTTCAATGTGTGCCCAACTTTGGGCAAAACATGTAATTTTTGCAGGAAGTTAAACCATTTCTCTGCAGCTTGCCGCTCCAAGGGGAAGCCAGTACCCGCTCCACGGAGAATGTTAAACAACATTGCTCAGGCTGATAGCGAGCTTGGTTCCCAGCACCAGCCTGACGAAATCCCTTTGTCTGATACCAGTTCCTCCCAAGGGGAGGCCAGCATTTTTGCACTCTTGGATGCACATGTCCTGATAGCGGACCCTTCGGTTAGAGTTACTGTCAATGGTTCGACCTTCTCCGCGAAACTCGACACGGGGGCCGTGACCAATGTAATGTCAATAAGCCTTTTCAAAAAGATTAGAGCCGATGAAATAGTGACTGTTGACAACTCCCGCCTACATGCCTACGGGGGAGGCGTGCTCGTTCCCGTGGGAAAGGCAACCCTGCACTGCAAGGTTCTGCAGGCCTCTCGGCCCCTCACTTTCTACCTGCTAGACTCTGACAACGTTACCTTGCTGGGTGCCCAGGCGTGCCAAGACCTCGGCCTGGTCTCCTTCCACCGTGATATCCGCCAGGTGCGGACCCTCATGCACCCCCTGCGCGAATACCCCGACCGTTTCGACGATAAGCTGGGCAAGCAGCCCAGCTGTTACAAAATTGCTGTCGACCCTGATATCGAACCTGTGATCCGCCCGCCGCACCGCGTCTCCTTCGCCATGAAGGACAAGGTGGAATCGACGCTGCGTGACATGGTCACCTTGGGCATCCTCAAAGAGGTGAGCGACCCCACCCGGTGGGTCTCCACCATGGTCGTTGCCACGAAAAAGGACAAAAGTGAAATTCGCATTTGCATCAACCCAAAGGACCTGAACCTGGCGATCTAACGCCCGCACTACCCTATGCGAACTGTAGAGGACGTCGCTGCACAGGTCGGCCCGGCCACTGTCTTTTCAGTCCTTGACGCCAAAAGCTCTTTCTGGCAGATACCGCTGGACGAGCGGTCCTCCTACCTGACCACCTTCAGCACGCCTTTCGGACGGTTCCGATTCCTCCGCATGCCATTCGGGATCAACTCTGCCAGCGATGTATTACAGCAGACCATGGAGCAACTGTTTGCCGGTCTGCCGTTTGCCATTATCGTGGACGATATCGTGGTCTACGGGAAGGAAGTAGATGAGCACGACCTCCACCTCCGTCAAGTCCTGGACCGGGCCCGTGATATAAACCTCAAGCTCAACCCCAAGAAGTGCCGTTTCCGCGTCCCGGAGGTCACGTACGTGGGCCAAGTTTTTACTGCATCGGGTCTGAAGCCTGACCCGCAAAAAACGGCTGCTGTCTCCGGGATGTCCTCGCCCACCGACGTACCCAGCCTGCAGCGTTTCCTGGGCATGGTCAACTACGTGGGGAAGTTCATCCCCGACCTCAGCGAGCTGAGTGCGCCCTTGAGGGAACTGACCAAGAAGGACGCCGCCTGGATTTGGTTCCCGCACCATCAGTCGGCTTTCGAAGCCCTGAAGTCCCAGTTGGTCCGCGCCCCCACTCTCAAATGTTTCGACCTGAAGCCCCCCATCGTCCTCACATGCGATGCCTCGAAGTTCGGCCTCGGTGCCGCCTGCCTGCAGTTCTACGACAGGCTGCAGTTGCCTGTCTCCTACGCTTCCCGCACCATGACCCCTGCTGAGCAGCGTTACGCTCAGATCGAGAAGGAGCTCCTTGCCGTGGTATTTGCCTGCTCGAAGTTCAAGGATTACATCCTAGGTAACAACGTCACTATTGCGACCGACCACCAGCCCCTGGTCACTATCCTGAAAAAGCCGATCCACGCTGCCTCATCCCGCCTGCAGCGTATGATGCTGCAGCTCCAGCGTTTCACCTTTCAAATTGTGTACCGCAAGGAAGGGCAAGTACATGTTTGTGGCCGACACGCTGTCCCGCGCACCGCTGACATCCACTGCCCAACACCCGTACGAGTCGTCCGACCTGATGGTGCTTAACGTTAACATTGTGCCTTCACAGCAGATGCAGTCCCTGGTCAAGCACACTGCCATGGATCCTGCCCTGCAGCAGCTTGCCGACGTCATCCGGCAGGGCTGGCCAGACCGACGTTCATCCTTGCCAGCCGGTGCCGAGCCCTACTTCCTGGTCCGTGACGAGCTGGTCCTGCACGACGGCGTGGTGGTGAAGGGACACAAGGTGGTTGTGCCCGCTGCGCTGCACGACCACTATTTCCAGTCCGCCCACTGCGGTCATCCTGGGGCCGAGGCCACTTTGTCACACGCCCAGAGTCAATTATACTGGCCCGGCATGGCCCAAGACATCCGGGACAGGGTCTCTGCCTGCGCTACCTGCAACAGCCTCGCTCCCCGTCCGCACCGCCAGCCGCTTCTGCAACAGCCTGCCCCTGAACTGCCCTCGATGGCCCTCGCCACTGACATTTTCGAGTGGCGTGGCAAGCACTTCCTGGTCCTTGTTGACTCTTATTCCAGCTGGTTCGAGGTCGACCAGCTGCACTCCCTCTCCTCTTCGGCCGTCATCGGGAAGCTGCGCCGCCACTTCGCAACCTTCGGCTCCCCGGCGACCCTCCAATCTGAAAACGGCAGCCAGTTCACCAGTGCCGAGTTCTGGGGTTTCGCTGCCTGCTGGAACTTCCGACATTACACCAGCAGTCCAGAGTATCCGCAGAGTAACGGCCTGGCGCTGTCCGCAGTGCCAAGGACTTGATGGAACATTGCAGACTGTCCGAATCCGATTTTTACCTGGCCCTCCTCAAACTTCGTAACATCTCCCGCGACACTGCCCTGGGCTCGCCAGCACAGCGGCTGATGTCTCGCACCACGAGACCTCCACTCCCTGTGACCCAGCGGTCCCTCGTGCCATCTGCGCTCCAGCCAGCTGCTGTCCAGGAGCGCATTGCACACAAGCACGAAGTGCAAAAGCGCTCCCACGACCAGTCCTGCCGCCTCCTTCCGTGTCTGTTCGGAGGCAGTCGTCCGGATGCAGTCCCCCTGCGGTCCCTCCAAGCTTGCCACCGTTGTCGGTGAAGCTGGCTCGCCACGGTCCTACCTGGTCGACCACGACGGTACCATTTACCGCCGGACCCGCCAACATCTGCGGCTTGTCACCGAGCCCCCACCGCCGCCTGCCGCCCCTTTCTCCCCTCCCCTGTCCGCCACGCTGCCTGCCGCCCCGCGCGTGCCTCGGTCCCTGCCTTCTCAGCTCTTTCAGCCTCACTCGCCACCTGCCAGCCCTGGCTCGCCTGCCCGTCCACCCGCTGCTGCACCTACGTCCCCTCCTCTGCCTCCGCCGGCTCTTTCTCCTCCGGGTTCCCCGGTTCCGTCCACCGCTCCGGCTCCTGCTCTTTCTGCAGAGGGAGGAGATGGCGAGCTGCGTACCTGGTCCGGCCGACTGGTTCAGCCGCCTGTCCGCTATGGTGAATTTGCTTAGCTGTTTGCTCCTCTGTTTGTTTAACTGTTTGCCTACCTGCTCGTAGCGCATGAGACGTGGTCGCCCCGTCACTACTGTATTGCTTTGTTTCCAAGGGGAAGGATGTAGATGACATGTGCATGTGCCTTTAACATAGTGCCCTCACCACTACTAACCACTCCCCATATCAGAAGTATAAATGTAACCTCCCCACACATTGATCTCTCTCTAGCTCCTGTGACAGACCACGTACAGCTAGGGCAGCAATGTTTGTGTATTACCAATAAATGTAGTAAAGACAACAGTGCGTTATTGAAGCTCTTTACAGATAGTAACCATACAAACTAATAACATCATAAAGGATGTTGGGTGAGCCCACAAATGGGCTGACAGGCTCTGAACAACTAACCATTATTCTTTGGAAATCCAAAATGCAGACATGAGCAAAGAAGGAAAATAAATTACAGCAACATTTGTTGTGAATAAATGGGCACAGCTTTTGAGCTGTTGAAAGTGGAATAGCATAGAAAATTATTTTTAGGTTTTTAGTTTTAGAGATATATATTAGTTTTAGGTTATCCCAGTTTCACATCCTACACACTAGGGATAATTTAACGAATTAATCAGCAAACCTGTACATCTTTAGAATGTGGGAGGTATCCGAAGCACCCACGCATTCACAGGGAGAACGTACACACGTTGTACAGACAGCACAATAGTCAGGATCGCCATAGCCCGGGTCTCTAGCCTTGTACGTCAGCAACTCTACCGCTGTGCCACTGCGCTGTCCTGAAAGATCAATCTCAAACCACTGTGTGTAGTTTACACAAAGGTTCATCACAGACTTCTTCTGAGAATGACTACATGCATTGGTAATCTTTGTAATATGACAAAGCACAGGAATTGTTCTTTTAAGGTACTTTTAAGAGAGCATTAATTGTAATAGAAGAGACTGGTGGAGGTGCATGTAAATCTCTGTCCCAGCTGGAAGGGTTGCTGGGGACCCTGATGTAAATGAAGGAGGGGGGGTATAGGGACAGGTGTTGCAACTCCTTCTTTTGCCGGGGAAAAGGGAAGGATGGATGAGGAGGGATAATGATCCGAGGAGTCACAGGAAAGTAGTCTCTGCAGAAAGCTGAAAGGGATGGGTACAGGAAGACTGGTGGTTGAATCTCATTCTGCTGCTGATGTTTGTGCAATGTTGCTTAGTCTGCCCTACTGAAGTGTACCCGGCAGGCCAGAATATAGAAATAAATGGAAAGGGAACAGAGGAATTGCAGGCAAAAATGGCTAGTCCTGATGCAAACAGTAAAGGGGCTGTCCCACTTGGGTGACCTAATTGACGAGTTTAGACGAGTTGGAAAAATGACATGTTGAAGACCTCCTTCGACTATGTAGAAGACCTCCTTCCACCTCCTTCGACTATGTAGAAGACCTCCTTCCACCTCCTTCGACTATGTTGAAGACCAGCTTCGACTAGCTAAGACTAATTTTGGGACAATTGGCCACTGGATAGTGGAGAGTGAAGACGACCTCCTTCGATCTCCTTCGACCTCCCTTCGACTATGATGAAGACTATCTATGACTATCTTCGAGCACCTTCGACTACCATCGTTACCTTCGACTAACATGCCGACCTACTATGGCTAAACCTATGAGTAAAAAAAGTATCGATTTTTTCCATGGCGATCTTTCTTTACTCACGGGCATTTTTTAACATTTTGAAAAAAAAGCCGCGACCTAGCTGAGGCCTCGAGTACGCGGAGACCACGCTCGAGCATGAAGGAGAGTTACGAAGACCTCATATGACCTTGTGTCGACCATCCTGCGAGTATGAGTCGAGGGCGAACTCGCGGATTAGGTCGCCCAAGTTCGATAAACCCTTAAGAAAGACGGATTAAATGTTGGCTTCAGTGATTTGTGTACGAGGACACCTTGGATATTCACCCTATCTGCTGACCTTTCCAACATTTTCTGACTTTAATTCAAATTATCAGCATCCAATTTTATTTTTCAATCATTTGCAATTGTGAGAAGCAAAGTGATATTTCATAAAATATAATAGAGAAAACATTCTTCTGAAAGAAGTTGTGTCAGAACAGTGTCCACAGATTAGAGGATTTTAGTTTGAACAGTTTCTGATAGGTGTAGAAAGGAACTGCAGATGCTGGTTAATACTGAAGATATACACACCATGCTAGAGAACTCAGCAAGTCAGGCAGCATCTTTGGAGGAAAAGTCGTCCAAAGTCGTCCTACCTGTCCCACTGTTCGCATCCTTGTATCCCTCTTATTATCACACCTTCTCCAGCCAACAGAGGGCATTAGGGGTTCCACCCTTCCTGCGATCATCTGTTGTCAGGCCTGATTTCTTCTGAGCTTTTCTCATCTCCAGTTTATCTCCCCCCCCACATCACCCCACCACCACCTCTCAGTCTGAAGAAGGTCTCCGACCCGAAACGTCACCTAATCTCCAGAATGCTGCCTGATCCGCTGAGTTACTCCAGCATCTTGTGTCTAGTGCTGAATGGTAATGGACTGAAGCCACTCTTCTGTTTTTCTGACCAGCCAACTCCAAATGGGGATGTAGAAATGTCTGTTTGCATGGTAGAGGAGGCACTGAAGAAACAGATCAGGGACGTTTATTTGAACATCTCCATGAAACATTGACACATCATTTCACTTAAACTATATGTCAGTGCCACACTCCACAGTTAGACACACTCAGGCAGAAATACAGATGCACAGAACTGTCAAGGGACCGTTGAGTCACGTTTAGCCCAATCTAGACAGAAGGATGGTTTGAATAGCAGAACAATCAGTAAAGTCTCGTGACAGGAGCCACAAAGAGAAATACTGTTTACAGGATTAGTTCGTTGAGACCTAATAGATTAGAATTGAGATGATGCGGGGTGTCCAGGAAATGGTGGAGGTAAATGCATCTAAGAGTATAAGGTCATAGAATCATAGAGTCATACAGCATGGCCCTTCAGCCCAACTTGCCCATACCAACCAATATTGTATATTGTATTGTATTGTATTCAAATTTATTGTCATTGTCTCAGTTAGAGACAACGAAATGAATTTCCCTTACAGGCAGTATCATAAAAATAAAAAATAAATAATAATAATAAATAATAAAACATATTAAAACCAAAATAGAATTTAAAAAAAAGCACAAACACTGAAAGTCCACGACACAACATAACACAGTGGCACCAAGGTGAGGAAGGCACCATAGTTCATCCAGCCTCCCCTCCGTTCTTCCCAGATGTTCATCCGTGGTCTGGGCCTTCCGGGCACCCGCAGTCGCCGCCCCAGGTGGCCCGATGTTCAGGCCCTCACGCCGGCCTGGTGGAACGCCGACGCCGATCCCCGACGGTGAACATCCTCCTCCTCAGCGGTCCGGACCTCCAGACCAGCCACCTCCCGCAGACGGAGTCCGCAGCTCCCGAGTCCGCAGGCCGAGCCGGGCGGAGTAGCAGGACCCCGCGCTGTCCATCAGCGCCGCCCGCGTTGGGAGCTCGGCAAGGCTAGGGAACTAGGGGAGCGCTGCTCTGGCGGCTGCCTTGTGAGCAGCGCGTCAGTTTTTCTCAACGTTTTCTTATTTTTAGTGAGTTTTAGAGTATGTATTTTGTGTTTCTCGGTGTGTTTTGTGTGGGGGTGGTGTGGGGGGGGGGGGGGGGGGTGTGAGGGGGAAACCGCTTCGGTCGCCTCCTCCACGGAGAGGCGAGTTTTTTTTTAGGTCGCCTCCCCTGTGGCCTAACATCAAGGATCGGCGCGGCCTTTCCCGGAGACGTGCCCGGGGCTTCAGCGGCGGGCGCAGCGTGGACACTCGATGTGGAGCGGGTGAGCCCTCGCTGGGGCTCGCTGGAGGGGAGCGCTCCGTTTCGCTGGCCTGGGGCTGCCGTCAGCCTGAAGTCGCAGCCTGAAGCCCCGGTCTGCAGAGCTCCAGCTGGTGCGGCGTCTACAGCCCGGGATCCCTCGTGGGGGACCCGGGGGAAGAAGAAGCCATCACTGCCGGCCCGCGGCCAACTTCTACCGCGGTGCCGGCATTAACTTACCATCACCCCTGGAGGGGAGCTTCGACCGCCGGCCCTGCAGTCCACGGTGCTTCTGGCTGCGGCGGGGACTTTAAATATTGACCGCCGGCCTGCGGCCTACAACAACTTAAAGCCGCGGTCTCCGGTGAGGAAGAGCCGATCCTGGACTGACACTGGACTCTGGTCCTGTCCACGGGGGGGAAGTGGAGGAGGACTGGCCAAATGTTGGTGCCTTCCACCACAGTGATGAATGCTGTGGTGAATGTTTGTGTTGCATTTTGTGTGTTCTTTATTATTGTATCGCTGCTGACAACCCAAGGGGCGGGACGCTACTCTGTGAGCGACTCGCGGCGCGTTGCTCCCGTATATTTGTATGTGGAGCCGCGTCAAAGAAGATTTTCTGTTGCGACAGACAATAAAGTTTTCTGAATCTGAATCTGAAACCACAGCTCCAGGATGTCGGTGCAGCAGGTCCAGCACTCCGGGCTCCAGACGGCGACCCCCGGTAAGGCATCGCCAGCCCCGCGATGTTACAGCGCTGTCCCGCCGCTGCTGGAGCTCTGGTCGATCCCGGCAGGAAAGGCCGCGCCAATCCAGTAGGTAGGCCGCTGGGTGGGGGGGGGGGGGGGGGGGGGGGGTGAGGACGCGACTCGAATAATAGTCGCGTCCTCACCAGGAAGCGGCTGAAGGACGGTATCCCCGCACCGTGCCCTCTCCCCCACATAAAAACACCAAAAAAACACACTTTTACATAACTAAATAAACAAAAAACCGGGCTGTAGGTGGAGGCTGCCGGCACCAGCGCCACCGGAAGTACAACACTATGTCGCCTCTACCCTAGTTCCACCTGCCTGCGCTTGGCCCATATCCCTCTAAATCTATGCTATCCGCGTACCTGTCTGTATGTTTCTTAAACATTGCGATAGTACCTAGATAAACTACCTCCTCTGCAAGCTTGTTCCTTACACCCATCACCCTTTGCGTGAGAACGTTACCCCTCAGGTTCCTATTAAATCTTTCCCCCACCGCACCTTAAACCTATGTCCCACCCTTTGTGTGAACCACATGGAAGTTGATGAGAAAGTCAGGTAAATCCACATGGACCAGCGTTGGGTGAAAAAGATCATGAGATCGTAAATCTCCCTAAAGTGAATCCCATGATGGTTCATGAAGGTACAACGGAAAGTATTTCTGTGAAGAGTCAGGATGTGACATTATGCCCAGTGGTAAATGATCATCCAGTAACATGCAATGAATCTGCAAATGAAATAGAAATGAGCAGTACCAACACAAGGATCACAGTTTGCTAATAGATATGACTATGTACATTTGGAAAAAAATTGTAATTTTTTTTTAACAATATGGGATGCAGTTTGGTTCTGAACAAGAACAATTCTTTGGTCAGAAGGTGGTGAATCTGTGGAATTAATTGCCACAGACAGCTGTGGAGGCCAAGCCAATGGATATTTTTAAGGCAGAGATTGACAGATTCTTGATTAGTAAGGTTGTCAGGGGTTATTGGGAGAAGGCAGGAGAATGGGGTTGAGAGTGAAAGATAGATCAACCATGATTGAATGACAGAGTGGACTTGATTGGCCGAATTGCCTAATTCTGTTCCTATGACTTATGGACGCGAATTATACTATTGCTTTAAGGCAGTTAAATCTTTAAGTAGTGTCCTGTTCTCTGGTCTGCATGAAGGTACAAGGTACATACATTCAGCACATTGATGTGATTTGACATGATAAGTGGACAAGGAACCTTTACTCATCCATAGTGCTTTGTAACTATTAGTAAAACTGGTTGTTCTTGTTGATCTACCCCTCTGCATACTTTTGACTCCATATCTGGACCTTGTGGCGGCTCCCAAGGGTCGTGCCACCTTAGTGTCGAACCCCTCGGCACAGGAGTGGTTCAGTCCGGAGGCGGCCCTTAGCCGGAGGCTTTAAAGGCAGGGGTTTGGGTGCCACTTCCTCTCGTTTGGTCGTCCCTACAACCGGGAGGAGCTGAATAAAAAGTGTCTCTCTAAACACGACTTCGTGCTTAATTCCGAGACCCACGCACTACATTGGTGACCCCCGACGCTCCATTGGCGTCATGTTGGAGAACAGACAAAGCCCTACCTCCTCACAGGCCGGCCTGGCCCTGTCTCTGGACGCGGTCTCCATAAAACTGCCCAAGTTCTGGACCACCCGGCCGTTCATCTGGTTCCAGCAGGCGGAGGCCCAGTTCAACCTGCGGGGCATCACGGTCGATGCCACCCGCTTCTATTACCTGGTGGGAGCCCTCGACCAGGATGCGGTTGAAGAGGTCACGGACTTCCTCGCAGACCCCCCGGACAATAATAAATACGTCGGCCTGAAAGAGCTCCTGCTCCAGACTTACGGACTGATAGGATGGAGCGGGCAGGTAGGGTCCTGCATATGGGGGGCCTGGGCGATCGGCGGCCATCTACCCTCCTAAAGGAGATGGTGGCTCTACTAGACGGGCACACGCCGTGCCTGTTGTTTGAGTATACATACCTGCATCTGCTGCCGGCCTACATCCGTCTGCAGATCACCGACGTCTCGTTTGCCGACCTTCGGGCCCTCGGGAGGCGCTTCGACGCCCTGTGGATGGCGCGCCCTGATGACGTCAGCGCGCTGGGCGTCAGCAGAGACGGGGTCTCGCTGAGGTCGACGCGCCCTGATGACGTCAACGCACTCGCCGTCAGCAGGCACGCCGATGATGTCACCCCAGCAGCTCCCGATTTCCTCCGGTGGGGCGGGGGAGCTGTGGAAGGAGTGACAGCTCCAGCCCGACGGCCCGTACGATCGCCCCCAGCGGCAGTGAGGGGTACTGCACCTGCAGCCCAGCGCCAGCAAGAGCAGGCCAGCTCCAAGTGACTCCAACAGGAGACGATGGTGCTACTACCATCAACGCTGGGGTGCTGCAGCACAACAATGCCGCCAGCCATGCACATTCCCGGGAAACGCATGGGCCGGCTGCCAATAGTCCCCGCGGCAGCGGGCCAAATTCATCGCCTTTTCGCCTGGGATCGGCGCACCGGGACCCGCTTCCTCGTGGATACAGGAGCGGAGCTCAGCGTCCTGCCCCCTTCGCTGGCCGACATTCGTTCCGGTAAGCGGGGGCCCGTCCTCACCGCGGCGAACGGCAGCCCCGTCCCCACATATGGACTGCGGATGGTTCCCATCGTGTTCGGCTCCTGCCATTTCTCATGGAGCTTCACCATTGCCGACGTCTCCCAACCATTGCTCGGGGCCGATTTCCTCCGGGCGCATTCCCTCATGGTGGACGTCTGACGTCAGCGTTTGGTGAACGCCACTACGATGGAGCCGATCACGTTGCGTGTGGATCAACCGGTGGGACGGCCACTGGCGTCCGTGGACTCCCGATTTGCACGTAACTTGGCTGCGTTCCCGGACATTCTCACTCCGCAGTTTCAATCAGCAACCCCCAGCCACGGAGTGTTGCATTATATCCCGACTACCGGCCCACCACTCCATGCACGAGCACGGCGACTGCCACCAGATAAACTGCGTCTGGCACGGCGGGAATTCCGCACGATGGAGGCCTTGGGGATCGTCCGCCCTTCAAGCAGCCCTTGGGCGTCCCCACTCCACATGGTCGCCAAGTCAAGCGGGGGCTGGCGACCTTGTGGGGATTACCGACGGCTGAACGCGGCAACAACAGCGGATCGATACCCCGTACCCCACATCCAGGACTTCACGGCCCATTTGGCTGGGGCCACAATTTTTTCCAAAGTGGATTTGGTACGGGGTTATAATCAGATCCCAGTTCACCCGGATGACGTGCCGAAGACGGCGATCATCACGCCATTCGGGCTTTACGAGTTTACTCGGATGCCGTTCGGCCTCAAAAACGCAGCACAGGCCTTTCAGCGCCTCATGGACGGGGTTTGTCGCGGCCTCGATTTCGTGTTCGTGTACCTGGACGACATCCTGGTGGCCAGCCGCTCGCAACAGGAACACTGTGTTCACCTTCGGCAGCTCTGTCAGCGGCTCAGCGAGCATGGTTTGGCCATCAACCTGGACAAGTGCCGTTTTGGGGTGAACGAAATTGACTTCCTCGGCCACCGCGTGACTGCGCAAGGCGCGGTTCCCCTGCCTGACAGGGTCGACGCCATCCGCCGGTTTCCCCGCCCACGCACGGTGCGTGGCCTGCAGGAATTTGTCGGCATGGTGGCATTCTACCATCGTTTCGTGCCATCCGCGGCCCACATCATGCGGCCCCTGTATCAACTTATGGCGGGTGGGCAGCACAAGAGCGTTGAGTGGACCCACGAGGCGGAGGCAGCTTTTGACGGCGCGAAGGAGGCCCTTGCTCGGGCCGTACTGCTGGTACACCCGCGGGAAGATGCCCCGACTGCTCTCACGGTGGACGCCTCGGAGTCGGCGGTTGGTGCTGTGCTGGAGCAGCTGACGGGCGGAGGTTGGCGGCCCCTGGCCTTCTTCAGTCGGCACCTCAACCGTGCGCAGACCAAGTACAGCGCGTTCGATCGTGAGCTCCTGGGTCTGTACCTGGCTGTGCGCCATTTTCGTTACTTCTTGGAGGGCCGCCCGTTCGCCGCCTACACCGACCATAAGCCGCTCACTTTCGCCCTGCAGAACGTTTCCGATCCCTGGTCCGCACGACAGCAGCGGCAATTGGCCTATATATCGGAGTACACGACATCTATCTGCTACATCAAGGGGAAAGAGAACCGGGTGGCCGACGCATTGTCCCGGCCCGCTATCAACGCCTTGTTCGAGGTGGCGCCCGGAATGGACTATTCTGCTCTGGCGGCGGCACAGCTCACAGACGATGAGGTGCCCGCCTACCGGACTGTCATCTCCGGCCTCCGCCTTGAGGATGTCCCTCTCGGTCCTGGGGGAGTGACAATCCTGTGCGATGTGTCGTCCGGTCAGCCGCGCCCCATCGTCCCTGCCACCTGGCGCCGGAGGGTGTTCGAGGTGATCCACGGACTGGCTCACCCATCAATCCGGGCGACAACGGCACTAGTGGCTGCTCGTTTCATGTGGCACGGTCTGCGCAAGCAGGTTGGCCATTGGGCTCGCACCTGCATTCCGTGCCAGACGGCACAAATCCAGCGCCATGTCCGTGCGTCTCTCCAGGAGTTTGGTCTACCTCACCGGCGGTTCGACCATCTCCACATAGACATTGTAGGGCCTCTCCCGCCGTCCCGGGGCATCACCCACCTGCTTACAATGGTGGACCGCTTCACGCGGTGGCCGAAGGCCATTCCGTTGACTGATACTTCAACGGCTACATGTGCTCGTGCGTTGTCCGCGCACTGGATTGCTCGCTTCGGGGTGCCGACGCACATCTCCTCAGACCGGGGGCCACAGTTCACCTCCGAACAGTGGTCAGCCATGGCTCGCTTGCTGGGGGTGCGGCTACACCACACCACGGCTTACCACCCGCAAGCTAACGGTCTGGTGGAGAGATTCCACCGGCAGCTGAAGGCAGCATTGAAGGCACGACTCTCCGGCCCGGACTGGATGGACGAGTTGCCGTGGGTCATGCTGGGCATCCGGACTGCTCCCAAAGAGGACTTATCCTCATCATCGGCGGAGCTCGTTTACGGGTCGCCACTCACGGTGCCCGGGGAGTTCGTGCCGTCGGCGCCGGGGCAGCAGGGAACGCCCTCATCCACCCTAAAGCGCCTTCGCGAGCAAGTTGGCAGGCTCGCACCCGTCCCGACGTCCCGCCATGGGACATTTCGCCCACACGTGCCATCAGCCCTCATGATACAGGGGCCGCATGAAGTCGACTGCCCGTACGTCTTCCTGCGCCGTGATGCCCACCGGACTCCACTCCAGAGGCCGTACGAGGGTCCGTTCCGAGTGCTGGAACACGGGCAGTCGACTTTTGTCCTGGACATGGGGGGCCGGCCGGAGGCAGTGTCGATCGACCGATTGAAGCCGGCACACCTGGACATTGACCAGCCGGTGCTGGTTGCCCAACCTCGGCCTCGAGGGCGCCCCCCTTCACGGCTCCCTCCGCCTGTCACTCCACCTGTCCTCCCGCCGGTCCCTTGTCCTGTTCCTCCACCTATGCCTCCGCAAGCCCCACGAGCGGTTAACTTCCGCACGCGGGCCGGCCGGGTCGTTCGCCCGCCGGTGCGTTTCGTGCCTCTGGTTCTGGGGGGGGGGTGTCCTGTGGCGGCTCCCTAGGGTCGTGCCACCTTAGTGTCGAACCCCTCGGCAAAGGAGTGGTTCAGTCCGGAGGCGGCCCTTAGCCGGAGGCTTTAAAGGCAGGGGTTTGGGTGCCATCTTCCTCTCGTTTGGTCTTCCCTACAACCGTGAGGAGCTGAATAAAAAGTGTCTCTCTAAACACGACTTCGTGCTTAATTCCGAGACCCACGCACTACAACCTCCTCATTCGCAGTATTTCCAACCAGGGGATTTTTATATGGGAAGGTTGAGCAGTGTGCAATATGAGCTGATATTTAACGTGAAGCTCATTTAACCCTATTGGAAGCACCATTGTCCTCTTATGACCAATGTTTTGTGATGTGAGTTATTGAAATGCCCCACTGGTGTCCATGTTAATCTTAGAAAGGGTAATCCATCACAGGTATACAGGGAAGAGAGGTGGTGGAAGGGAACAATAGGCTAAAGATGAACACCAAGTCTCCAACAGATACATGTAGGATCCCATTAAATGCCTGATACAAATGGACATACCCAAAGTAGAGACTCCAACTATTCGGAGAGTTGTGGGATCATTGGCACAGTAGCGTAGTTGGTAGAGCTGTTGCCTCACACTGCCAGAGACCCGGGTTTGATCCCGACCTCTGGTGATGTCAGTGTGGAGTTTGCAAACTGCAGATTTGATCATTATTGCACTGCAGAACTGGAGAAGCTTTAAGAGGATATTGCAAGCTGCGTAAGTGGGTAAGATGGATTATAATATGGAAAAAATAATGAAGCTATCCACTTTGGTGTACGATGGAGAAAAGCAGAGTGTTAAGTAGACCTTCTGAAGAAGGATCCCCACCCGAAATGTCACCAAGCCATGTTTTACTGGGATGATTTTTGATTCAGTGACTTACTCCAGCACTTTGTGTCCTTTTATATGTAAGCCAGCATCAGCAGTTCCTTGGTATTAGTTGAAGAAGATTTCTGAATGTTTGTACTCCAGTAATTGAAAGCTAACGTGCACGTGAGGCAAATGGTCTGGGTTTTTCTAAAGAGAGGATTTGACTACCGTACTGTATAGGGTCTTGATGAGGCTGCATCCTTGAGGATTGTGTTCAATATTGGTCTTCTTTACCTATCCAATGATAAATCTGCTGAAACACTGATGTAGTGGAGATTCACTTGACTGGCTCCATGAAGCGCAGGATTGTTAGATGAGGGGTGATTTTGTAAACTTGGCGTGCTTAGAAGGATGAGAGGTGATTTGACTGAGACATACAACATTCTTGCAAGACTCGTGAGCATTATACCTGGCTGAGAAACATAAAAGGAACAGCTACAGTCTCAGAATATGAAGTAAGATATTTAGGATTGAGCTGAGGAGAAATGTCTTCTCTGTCTTGGAAGGTTGTCTAAACTCAGCCATTGAACTCATTCAAATAAGAAAATAATTAATAGTAAGTTTAATAATTCAGGATATTATTGCTGAGAATCCAATGGTGTATTCCTGCTCCTATTGCTTATATTCCTATATCATGTCGATCATCTCTGGCAACCTTGAAATGAGCTTGCACCATATAGGCTGCGTGTATCAATTGTCTACATTACCACAGAGCAGCAGGAGCTGTATAAAGTGCCTCTATGCCTTCCTGTGCTAGTTTGCCCAGCTCTACTCTTGCCTTTTTGGTGCAGACGTTCATCATAAGACACGCGCCATCAGTACATTCTTGGAAATCAAATAAATTGTGGAATGTATTCTCAAATCCAGTCTTCCTTCCATCCTTTCCTTCCCGTCCCCATAGTCCTCCTCACTGCATACAATGCTAGTGACAATTTCAACCCTGCCTCGGTATTGTGGTGGGAAATGGCTTTCAATAACACAGTGGATGCAAAGCCTTAAGGTATGTTGATGTAAGCTTGGTGTAATTCCTGCTGCAATATTAACTGTTAAAACCTTTAGCAGTCATTATCGTCTAAAGTTCCTGACCTTCAATGATCGTAGCAAAGTTTGCATCTCAGTCTAACATCAATGTGGAATAAAGTTGGGAAATGATCATTGAACATAGAACATAAAAATAGTACAGCGTAGGGACAGGCCCTTCAGCCCACGATGTCTGTTCCGAACAAGATGCCAAGATAAACTAATCTCCTCTGCCTGCACATTACCCAGATCCCTCCAGTCCATGAATATCCACGTGCTTATACAAAAGTATCTTTATATCGTATCTGCCTCCATCATCCTGGTAGCACGTCCCACACACTCATTGCCCTCCATGTAAAGACACATTGCCCCAGCTCATCTCCCCTAAACGTTGCTCCTCTTACCTTTTAGCAATGCCCTCTAGTCTTTGACTTTCCATTGAATTGAACGAATTCCAATGAATTTCACACTGTTTTTTCTAGATTAATTAGGAATGATGGGAAAGCACGGGAGAGCTAAATTGAGTTTAGAAATTCAAGCATTGCTTCATTGGTTTGAAAAATTAATGGAAGCAGCTTTTGCTCCCATCTGGATGTTAGGCTTCATAATTCCCATAAACCAGTGTGAAATGCAGGAGACAATATTTCTCATCATTTGACACTTTGAATTATAAATCACCATTCAGTGCTAACTTCCAGGATTATGACCAGTTGGACCACACCGCTGCCCACACATCTGTGAAACCTGGACAATTTATTTGTAACATGAAATCTGGAGCAAATAAGTGTGCGTCAATAACTGGAGAGCTCTCGAAATAAAAGCACATATGAAATGAATGCCGATGGAAGAGAAGCACTGCAGCATGTAATGCAGTTCCAAGTCCTTGTTTATCAAAGCTGTCATCAATTCACTGCAGCACATGTTTGTCGCAGTGATATTCCAGGGGCACTGGGGCTTTAATAAGACAGGGAACACACTACTGAGCAGGAATACTTAATGCTATAGCTGGACTAGTGCCATGCTGTGGTTACAAGTCACAGTGCAAGATGAACTGCTGCAATAAAGCGATATTTAGATGCCCCATGTGAGGCTCACGAGAAGCAATAACCTTGAGTTCCACACATGAAGGGAATGTTACAGCTAAATACATTTTTGTTTTATCATGAAGCTTTAAAAGCAGCCAGAAGATAGAGAAGTGTTCGTTCTGGAAAATGAATCAGATTTTTTTTAACACATTGGTGGCTTTAAGGCATAATGGTACATAAAAACCCTTTAGAAAATTAAAATGGATGTGAAATTAGTTCCCTGATCATTATTTTATATGATATAAAAGTATATCTAATTTGTGTTCATTTGCTCTTGTTGTCTGAGAGAATAGAGCGATATCATCCCCTACCACTGGCATTCAGTAAGGGCATGATAACAATTCTCATTTTTTTAGCCCAATGCCTACGAGATGCTTTAAATTATTAACAGATTTCCTTAAAATTTGGAGTGTACAAAACATTTTCTTTGTGCCAGATAGGGATACTAATAAGCACAGATCGTCAGAGAATATACCTGCAACTGTGACGTAGCTGTGCATAGATTCTTTATACCCTCAATTATATAGCGGTAATATCCATTCCTGCTGTTGACTCTGCAATGATAAACACTTCACTAGTGCATGACATATCCAGCCAGATATAGGTGTTTCCAAATAATTTGCCACATCAAGCGTAAAATTAGTTCGATCTGCATTATTGAAAATGATTTTCCTCAGGTTATTTTGACTGCCTCTGTTCCAACCTACTCATCCGATTATAAATAAATAGCTATAATAGTTGAAACTTGTGGGATGCATCTGCCATTTCTGGATCAGCCTTGACTGTAGTGTTAATTTCTTATAGCAATTAATTCAAGAAGATTAGTCAAAGGTGACCTTCCAGGCACAAATCCAGTCAAAATGGATTTGTGCCTGGAAGGTCATGTTTGACTAATCTTCTTGAATTTTTGGAAGAGGTTACTCGGGAAATTGATGAGGGTAAAGCAGTGGATGTTGTATATATTGACTTCAGTAAGGCCTTTGACAAGGTTCCTCACGGAAGGTTGGTTAAGAAGTTTCAATTGTTGGGTATTAATGGTGGAGTAGCAAGATGGATTCAACAGTGGCTGAATGGGAGATGCCAGAGAGTAATGGTGGATGGTTGTTTGTCAGGTTGGAGGCCAGTGACTAGTGGGGTGCCACAGGGATCTGTGTTGGGTCCACTGTTTGTCATGTACATCAATGATCTGGATGATGGGGTGGTAAATTGGATTAGTAAGTATGCAGATGATACTAAGATAGGTGGGGTTGTGGATAATGAAGTAGTTTTTCAAAGTCTACAGAGAGATTTATGCCAGTTGGAAGAGTGGGCTGAAAGATGGCAGATGGAGTTTAATGCTGATAAGTGTGAGGTGCTACATCTTAGCAGGACAAATCAAAATAGGACGTACATGAAAAACGGTGGGGAATTGAAGAATGCAGTTTAACAGAGGGATCTGGGAATAACTGTGCATAGTTCCCTGAAAGTGGAATCTCATGTAGATAGGGTGGTAAAGAAAGCTTTTGGTGTGCTGGCCTTTATAAATCAGAGCATTGAGTATAGAAGTTGGGATGTAAAGTTAAAATTGTAAGAGGCATTGGTGAGGCCAATTCTGGAATATGGTGTACAATTTTGGTCGCCTAATTATAGGAAGGATGTCAACAAAATAGAGAGAGTACAGAGGAGATTTACTAGAATGTTGCCTGGGTTTCAGCAACTAAGTTACATAGAAAGGTTGAACAAGTTAGGGCTTTATTCTTTGGAGTGCAGAAGGTTAAGGGGGGACTTGATAGAGGTCTTTAAAATGATGAGAGGGATATACCGAGTTGACATGGATGAGCTTTTCCCACTGAGAGTAGGGAAGATTCAAACAAGGGGACATGACTTGAGAATTAAGGGACATACGTTTAGGGGTAACATGAGGGGGGACTTCTTTACTCAGAGAGTGGTGGCTGTGTGGAATGAGCTTCCAGTGAAGGTGGTGGAGGCAGGTTCGATTTTATCATTTAAAAATAAATTGGATAGTTATATGGACGGGAAAGGAATGGAGGGTTATGGTCTGAGCGCAGGTATATGGGACTAGGGGAGAATACGTGTTTGGCACAGTCTAGAAGGGTCGAGATGGCCTGTTGCCATGCTGTAACTGTTATATGGTTATATGGTTAATGTAATGTCATTCCATGTGCAATGTTGGGAAAGTATACATGTAACATCTGCTGAGGTCTCATTTAAATCAATGACCGATTGCATTGGCAAGGCTTCATGCACAGGGGGGATATTGCAGACATGAATCTCACAGCAATTATTTTATTATAAATAGAATATGCAAATCAACTTTATTGCGATACATGGGCAAACACTTGAACCAACAACTGTGCAGCAGATTGACATATATGAGGTTCTTACAGCCATCAATGTACATCTCGGGATGTGCCCATTTTGAAAGGAAGGAACAAAATGGATGGTGTTATTCAACAAAGATAATTTGTACTTTGAGCTTTTAGCACAGCAGGATGTTCCAAGGTGCCCCTTAGTCAAGAGTCCAGAGAGCCTTATTGCCATACGTCCCGCAACCGAACAATAAATGTCCTTCTTGCAGGAGCAGTATAACAGGTTTAAGTACATTGTTGAGTGATATTTAACAATGTGATTCTTGCAGAAGAAGTTACCCCAAAACATAGGCAGTTTAAGGAGCAGCTTAAGTGAGAACAATGCAGTAGAGAAATTAGGAAATTAAGGAAGAGCATTTCGGGATATACGGGATCTGCCAACCCTTAAATAGAGAGAGTACAGAGGAGATTTACTAGAATGTTGCCTGGGTTTCAGCAACTAAGTTACAGAGAAAGGTTGAACAAGTTAGGGCTTTATTCTTTGGAGCGCAGAAGGTTAAGGGGGGACTTTATAGAGGTTTTTAAAATGATGAGAGGGATAGACAGAGTTGACGTGGAAAAGCTTTTCCCACTGAGAGTAGGGAAGATTCAAACAAGGGGACATGACTTGAGAATTAAGGGACTGAAGTTTAGGGGTAACATGAGGGGGAACTTCTTTACTCAGAGAGTGGTAGCTGTGTGGAATGAGCTTCCAGTGAAGGTGGTGGAGGCAGGTTCGTTTTTATCATTTAAAAATAAATTGGATAGTTATATGGATGGGAAAGGAATGGAGGGTTATGGTCTGAGCGCAGGTATATGGGACTAGGGGAGATTATGTGTTCGGCACGGACTAGAGGGGTCGAGATGGCCTGTTTCCGTGCTGTAATTGTTATATGGTTATATGGTTATATGGTTACCTCATTTACCAAACATCTAAAAACATGGTTACTGCAAAATCAAAATTGCAATCATATTGTACCTTAAAATTATCATATGGTACTCTTTTATTGCTACATTTTACTTTATTGTTTGTTTTGTTTTTGTTTTTGTCTTTTGTTTTTACCTTGTTTGGGATGTGTTTACCTTGTGTTGGGACTAAAGATGGAAATTAGCTACTGGCTACAATCTTGCATATTACATGCAAATGTTTATTAATATGCACTGTCCCTAATAAAATAAATTCAATTCAATTCAAATTCAATTTCAGAGCTAAAGGCCTTTGCATCTAGAGCAAAACCACCAATTATGCAACAATTAAAACTGAGCGTGCAAGAGAGTGTACCACATATGGCAGTGGAGGGTATTTTTAAGATGAACATTTCGAGATTCTTGATTAGTAAGGGTGTAAAAGGTCATGGGGATAAAGCAGGAGAATTTGGTTGAGAGGGAGAGATAGATCAGCCATGATTGAATGATGAAGTAGATTTGTTGGAACAAATGGCCTAATACTGCTCATATCACTTATGACGAGGATAGAATTGGAGGAGTCCAATTACATTGAGGAATAATAGGCTTGGTGAAGCTCGCATAACATAGGTGGAAGATTTAAAAGGGTGAGCATTGCAAAACTGAGGCTTTACCAGTTGAGGAGCCTAAATAAGTCATAGAACAACGAGGGGAAAGGACATGGTATTTGGTGTGAGTCTGGATTTAGGTCAGATAGTTTTGAGTGATCAATGCATGAAAGCTACACAGTAAAGTATTGGAGACACAAGGAACTGCAAATGCCGGTTTACAAAAAAAGACACAAAGTACTGGAGTAACTCAGCCGGTCAGGCAGCATCCCTGGAGAACACGAGTAGGAGATATTTTAGGTTGAGTCCCCTCTTCTTGCAGTAGTCAATTCTAGAGGTAGTGAATGCTTGAGTTCCATGAACAAATTAGCTGAAGCAAAGACAATATAAAGGAGGTAGACAAAAGTGCTGGAGAAACTCAGCGGGTGCGGCAGCATCTATGGAGCAAAGGAAATATGCAACGTCATTGCCGTTGCCTATTTCCTTCGCTCCATGGATGCTGTCTACCTTCGATTTTCCAGCATCTTCAGTTCCTTCTTAAACAATATAAAGTGGGATGTGGGTAGTATTGGAGTAGGGCAGGTGATGTGGTACCCGGACGTGGCGCAGACAGACAAGAAGCCGAAGCAAAGAAGTCGAAGCCAAAGAACCGAATGGAAACGAGGCCGACACGCCAATAAACCAAAAGAGTCCGAAGACGAAACGCCTACTAATGGAAAGGATGGGACGCCTTAACGCCCTTTCGATTAGTTTGCATTTAGGCATCCAATCCTTTCGGTTAGTGGGCGTTTCGTCTTCGGACTCTTTTGGTTTGGTCATCCTCTCGTCCGTCGGCACCACGTCCACACACGGGTGATGTAAGCCTGGATCAAATGGTGCAGCAAGATTATGGATACAGTTGTTCTGTCTTATAGAATGACCAATGTGAGGGAATAGGTACGAAATTCATCTTATGGCAGGAAGTATAGGCAATGGCTTACATATTGAAGGCATTAAATATACATTGAGATCTTTGTGTGACAAGATACACACATTGAAAGCTGAACACATCACAATGCTCTCCATGGGGGAATCCGGGACATGTGGAAACATATTACAGGCATGTCAGCTCAAACGTGATGGTTATATCCTAAGAAATTCCATGCTCCAGAAAATCATGTTATAAAGACAATTGTGTCGATGGGGGAAAGGGAGTTAGGGGCTAAAGAGTTTCATAGTCACAATAACAATTGATTTTCCTGCAACATTTTCATATAGAGATGTCTTTTCAATAGTAATAAATTAATCGTTGTTACTGCAGCTAAAATGCTAAAAGCCTGTGGTGTTTAATAGTGTTTCATTGCATAAGTGTCAACCAAAGTCATTGTTTGTCAAATTCAATGGCCACCCATGGTTAAAGGAGAAGCTACTGTATGTGCTTATGTGACAATGGCATTAACTTACTGCAGGGAGGTTACATGGAAACAGATTGTTTTCCCTTCGTACTGTTTAAATCAAGGGCAGCTTTTTTCTGTCTGTCAACTTTGAGAATAACTTTTAAATGGTTCCCTAGTTTCCCATCAAAATCCTGTTATATCCAGTTTGGCCCAATTAATGCTAATTGTGTTACCCTAATTCTCATTGTATCCAACTTGTGTTGTGAAGACACGTGTTACAGCAGAACCATTTGTACTTGTAGCATGTCTATTCAGCAAAGCAGATTCCTAAATTCATATTAATACACCCACAATGTAAATAATAAGCATATATTATACATTTTACTTCACAATCTAGGGGAGAAAACAAACTGAGTAAGAGGAAGGATTATGGGATTATTAGAGTGATATAAAGTGAAGGAGACATAAAAGAAAATACTTTTTCAAAGAACATCTCCAATTATTAGAATCTGCAAGACATGTGTATATATGTTGTAAATGTTGTTTTCAATGAAATAGAGATTGTTTGGTAATAAGCAAGATATATAATACATCATTAAAAAGACTTACAATCGAATGAATAATCCTTACTTTTTTCTCTTGTGTTTAGTGAATGCCAAATCTGTCTGTACAAAATAGATTAATAAAACCTCTGTAGTTAAATTCAAATTAAACATAAGTAAAGGTAGTCTCTTGAGGGTTGAGATAAGAGGAATTGATAAAGATATTGAGCAAACTATTATTATCTTTGTGGTAAAAGACACCAAGCCATTTGAATAAGGGCACAAACACCAGGATCTAATGAGCATTAAGAACTTAAATAATTTGTTAGAAAACAAACAATTAGTACTGGAGATATTAATGGGACTAACATATTATAAACACCCTCACCTAATTAACTATGCCTTATGATTTGAAAAATGATGCACAAATGGATGTTACTTTGCTATTTATCTGCCAAGTATCCAAAGATTTTAGAATGATCCTTGTTTAATGTGTGATTTTATAAATGATTCTTGGGAGGTAGCGAATGATGCTCTCACTAAAGCAAGGAGGAGGAGGAGGAGGAGGAGGAGGAGGAGGAGGAGGAGGAGGAGGAGGAGGAGGAGGAGGAGGAGGAGGAGGAGGAGGAGGGGTGTAGAGCCTTGTAATGTGGTTTCAAGACATCACGCTTCCACCTAGCAGAAGAGTCTAGGACAAGGGGCTATAACCTCAGAATAAAATGACGGACCTTTAGAAAGGAGATGCGGAGGAATTTCTTTAGTCAGAGGGTGGTGAATCTGTGAAATGCATTGCCACAAGCGGCTGTTGAGGCCAAGTCATTGTGTATTCTTAAGGCACAGATTGACTGATTCATGATTAGTATGGGTGTCACGGGTTATGGGGAAAAGGCAGGAGAATGGGGTTGAGTGGGTAAGATAGATCAGCCATGATTGAATGGCGGAGTAAACTTGATGGGCTTAATGGCCTAATTATTCTCCTATAACTTATGCACTTATGATTTCTAACAACTTTTACAGATGCAAGATAGAGAGCATTCTATCAGGATGCATCACAAGTTGGTTTGGCAACAGTTTTGGCGAAGATACAAGAACTTACAGAGTTGTGGATGTAGCCCAGTCCATCGCACAAACCAACTCCCCACCATTGACTCAACCTATACTTCACCTAGCCTTGGAAATGCAGCCAACATAATCAAGGACCTTTTTCATCCTTTTTCATCCCCTCTTCCCTTCCCTGTGGTTTGTAGACACAAAAACGTGAAGGCACATACCACCAGATTCAGGAATAGCTCCTTCCTTGCTGTTAACAAACTACAGACAGGCCTCCCATTAGGGTGTATATCAATCTTCCAATCTACCTGACTGCAGACTTTATACTTCTTCTCTGTAACTGTGACGCTATAAGGCTGCAACAGTATAATCTTCATTCTGGTAGTTTTTCTCTTGTTGTATTTGTATAGGACTTGATTGTCCAGTATGGTATTATTAGACTGGATAGCACACAAGTAAAGCGTTTTCACTGTATCTCAGTACATATAACCATAATAAACCCCAATACCAATACCAACAGTAATCAATAAACCATTTAGCTTAACATCAGTGGTGCTAGAAACTGTGTTTCAAGACTTGCAAAGAGAGAATGTAAGAGTATGATGTAAACTTTCTTACAGAATGTAGCGGCAGATTTTTATATCGTTCAAGAGATTACTCCCTCTAGTCGCTAAATGGACTGCATGGTTTAGGGAAATGTCTTTATACGCATGCGAGCTCACCGTCAGACCTTCAGAGCTTCTTCACAGATAAGTCTGCAAAAACACAGTCTTTTGATTTATAAATTATTTATTGTTGATGAAAAACAATAAGGCACATCCAAACTTCTTCCGACTCGTTACTATAATCTTCATCGAACTCCAACGTATTGCTTTAAACATTAGAAAAATCCTCGTGTCTCTGTTACACTTCGCATGGTCAAAGGGTAAACCTTCTCCATGCTGGTCTGAAACTAAACTACCAACTAAGCTTCTGTGCAAGAAACTTAGCTCGAAACACGCCCATAAATACGTCATAAATCCCACCCACAATATAATGGGCAGTCTAAAATTTAAAGACACATGCCATCATCAATAACGCACAAAACAAGCCAAATGGCCACTACACAGAATGCTATAAGGTTCTGGGTAAAAGGTTATGACTCATATTATTAGAGGTTTACAGTGTGTACTGGACCAAGAATGTTTGCAGAGTGTAGCCAGTGGATACCATGGGTATGTGTAAACTCTACAAGTCACTGATGTGGGAAAGTACGTTGTTAAGCTGAATGTGCTACAGACAACTAGAGGACTGGCAAATGTATTGCTGTATTGTGTGTTGAAATGTGAAGTCATCCACTTTGGTCGGATAGCTATTAAGGCAGGTTAGTGAAATGTGTTGCACCTGTAGTCTGGATCGATCCCTGGTCTCTAGTGCTGTAACCAGCAACTCTACCGCTGTGCCACCTTCCGGCTTTTCCTTCTTATCCTCCCACTTTCCCTTCCTTCCTGTTCCTTTGCATCCATATCTCTCCACCCGGCTTTACATTTCACTCCTTCACATTTCATAACTTTACTTGTCTGAAGCGCGTTTGTCTCCTTTTCACCTCTTACAAACCTTTGTCACTTGCTCTACCCATCTTCCAATCAACTCCCTCGTCTATATCCACCTATCGCTTACCAGGTTTTGCCCCTCTCTTTTACAGTTTCCATCGGTCTGTAGAAGCCTACCGACCCAAAACATTGTCTGTCCTTACCCCCACAGATGCTGATTGTCCCGTTGATTTCCTCCAACCTTTTGTTTTCTTGCTCAAGATTCCTGCGGCTGCATTTTCTTATGTCACCGCTGGAATCACTGTGGGTGGAGGAAGGGAAGCCAATGTTGCTCATTCTTTGGCTGCGTCAGGACAGAGAAGAAAAAAGTCAGACAGCTCGGCAGATGCTGGGCTGACTGGAGAGATTCTGGGGTGTGAAGACATGCCTGACCTTATCAATAACGTCTGGGGAACATAAATATCTTGACGAGGGTTTCATGAACAGATGGGCTGAATATGAGAGGAGGTGGGCAATGTCATTGAGATAATGCAAGCCGTTTAATGGTGAAAAAGACGGATGTAAGAAGCTCAAGGTCGTTGGAAGCTTAAAGTCAAGTGGAATGCAGTTTAAAAGCAACATACAGGTCCACCACTGATTTTCCAGCAAATGGCGTTCTGCACCCCTCCCCCCCCCCCCCTCCCCTTTAATCCGGTCAAAATCCCTCCCCGAATGTGGCGCCTAGGCCGGTGAAGCGGCCGGTCTCAATCTCTAGCGGACCTCTGCGCCGATCAGCGGGTCGAATTTGTTGCCTGCGGCTAGGAGCTGGAACTATGGCCCGTACCCACAGCTGTCTTCCATGGCTGAATTTGTGGGCTGGTATCTCGGCCCTCAAGCCGCGAACTTTGTTTGTCAATGGTTTGTCAAATTGGTGGTGGACCTGTACCTCATTCTGATGGAGTGTAAGAATTAAATTGTTATTGTGCAAACAAAGGGAGAGTAAACATTATGTTGAATCCCCTCCACATCTAAACTGTAGTTCCACTGACTTCATAACGTCTTAGACTCATATGGGATACAGCATAGAAATAGACCCTTCAGCCCAATGAGACCATGCTGACCATCAAGCACCTAATGACACTAATTCTACATCATCCCTATATGTTCTCCTCACATTCCCATTAACTCCTCGAGACTTTATCACTCACTTAAATATCAGGATAATTTAACAGTTAACCTATGAATTCTCATTAGTTTAGTTTAGTTTAGAGATGCAGCGAGGAAAATAGGTCCCTCGACCCACCGAGTCCATGGTGACCATTGATCACAAGCACACTCATCCCATGTTATCCCACTTTCACATCCTACACGCAATTTGACATAAGCCAATTAACCTACAAACTCGCACATCTTTGGAATGCGGGAGAAAATCGGAACACCCGGAGAAAACCAACGCAGTCGCAGGGAGAACGTACAAACTCTGCACAGACAGCAACATTAGTCTGGATCGAACCCGGGTCTCTGGTGCTGTGAGGCAACAGCTCTTCCAATGTGCCACTGTGCTACCCTCATGTGTGGGAGGAAATCAGGGCACTGGGAAGAAACAAATCTGTCCACAGGAAGAATGTGCAATCTTCACACAGCCAGCACCATAAATAAGGATCATATAATTCATCAGCATTTCTCAGCAAACAGATAATTGCAGAAGTGCAAAGGGGATTAGAAATAGAAAAGAAGTAGGCGTAGGAGTAAATATCTTAGATGCAGAAACAAAAACATTTGGAACCTATTGTGATACTTGAAGACATCCTTTGAATTCCAAATAGGCAATCAGTGTACATGTGCAGGAAGGAACTACAGATGATGGTTTATACCGAAAGACACAGAATGCTGGAGTAACTCAGCGGGTCAGGCAGCATCTCTGGATTCCTTGTATTATCCTCGACTCATCATTACCTGTAATTCGTTCAATAATGTTGATATTGTCAGTGAATTTAAAGATGGAGAAGGAACTGTGTCCTGCTACACAGAATGAGTAGACACTGGTGCCCCTGCACTGATAGTTATTGAGGAAGACTTGTTGTCAATCCATATCAATTATGGTCTGTTACTGAGGAAGTCGTGGATTCAGTTGGAAAGGGATGCAGAGGGACACCGTTCCCTGAGCTTAGGTTTGTAGGGGATGATGGTTTTGAATATGGAGCTGTAGTCGATGAACAACAGTCAGCCGTGTGTGTTTTGATTGTCCAAGTGGTCCAGTGCAGAGTGGAGAGTCAGTGAGACTGCATTCTCCAATGATCTATTGTGGTTGTAGTCAAATTGTGTTGGGTCCAGGTTCTTGCTAAGGAAGGCATTGACTTTCTGCATAACCAACCTGTTGCTCAATATTGGGAGCAGGAGGAAGAACCAATTAACAAACCTATCCAACTTGGCCCATTGGTACCATTTAGGTTATTCTTGTGTTGAAGTACTGTGTTGGCTCTGTGGAAGCTACAAAAACAAATGATTTTAATTATTTAAAACAATATTAAAAAAAACAATGGAGTGGGTGATTATGCCAGGTAAAATAAAGTACCTAAAATTCTACTGAAGACCTATGCAAACGTGATATTTCTGTGAGCAAAATAACTGGTAACTAACAAACTAATCAATATAATACAATACTGAGTCTGAACGAGAGTCTCGATCCAAAACGTCATCTATTGATGTTCTCCAGAGATGCTGCCTGACCTGTTGAGTTACTCTAGCACTTTGTGTCCTTTTGCATATTAACCAGCACCTTTGCTTAGACCAATACATTTGCCTAGATTGGAGCCTAGCGCTCAGAAGGGACAAGCGTAGCTGGGACATGTTGGCCGGTGTGGGCAAGTTGGGCCGAAAGGCCTGTTTCCACTCTGTATCACTCTATAACTCTTATGACTAAGCGAAAGGGAGGAGAAAAAAATTGATAAGTAGCAATATTTTTGACAAAACTCACTTTGCCATTCTTTCACTTCTCAAATGAAGCTTCAGGTCGGAATTATCACCATGAAGTGAGTGTTATGATATGAGAATAAATTTGAAGAATCATTGATGAGATTTAATATGATGATTAGGTTAAGTGATTTAGGCTGGCACTACATCCTGTGAGAAAATAATTTATTTGCATATTTCATGTGGTATGATTTGTAGCTCGAGTGACACAATTGTGCATGAACACTCCTGGAGGTGGATTTGAGTGATAACAAATTACTTGCAACAACAAACCACTTTGCTCTAACTATGATAGATTGCAGGAGCTGTACAGTATCCATCTTTCAAATTTGCCAGGCAAATGGGGTTTACTGCAGTGTATTGTTTTATTTATATACACATAGCATAATATTTATTTCTTACGTTCTGGACAAGTTTATTCATGGTGAGTGTCATAGGCCATCCTTATTTTGTTATCTGTTAAATAGAGCCTCAAAATAAGAGCATAAAATGGTGTCCCTTGTGGAGGTGCTGCTTAACCTAGGTTCGATCACAGTAACCTGGGTTCGATCTTGACCATGGGTGCTGTCCGTGTGGAGTTTGTACGTTCTACCTCTGACCATGTGTGTTTCATTTGGCTGCTCCGGTTTCCTCCCACATCCCAAAGACGTACGGGTTTGTAAGTTCATGTGTAGATTGTGCGTAGGGAGTAGATAAGGCGAGTGCGATAGCAAAACTAGTGTGAGCAGGTGATCAATGGCTGGCATGGGCTCGGTTTTCTGAAGGGCCTATATCTGTACCGTTTGGCCAATCAATCAAGTGTGGAATGTGATGGGTGTGCAGCAAGGCTTCCTCTTGCTAACAACACATCTTCAGAAGTATTTGCACTTCCTGGACATACTTATTCCACACAACGTCACTAAAACTATATTGACCAAAATAGATTTCCATTTCATTAATTCAAATGACAAAAATGAACACAAAAAGCTGGAGTAACTCAGTGCGATAGGCAGCACCTTTGCTTTAAACTAACATCTGCAGTTCCTTCTTAGACAAAAATGAACTATCTATTCAAAGATGTTCTCTGTCTAAATCTTAAAAATGGTTTCCCCACAATTAAAGATTGATTGGCAAAAACACTAGGCTGAGATATCAAACTAAGTGTTTGTTAAGATTCTCTAACTTTTTGTATTTGTGTGAAAAAAATGAAAGATGCATTGATTTCAAATATCTATCCTCAGGCAGTTTAACAATCCAATTGTTAATATGCTCCAGCATTTAAATTTGACATCGAGAAATGCCTTCATTATATACTAACTTATTGTAAGGTTTATTTGCAGGTTGCAAAATTAATCATGACCAAAAATGTAAATCCTCTGTGCAATGGTGACAGCCACATTGATTTCTGAATTGGGACAATCACGCATTAGGCTGTTGTCGTTGTAAAATTGTGACGTTTCAGGTTGAGACCCTTTTTCAGACTGATTGTCGGGGGGGGGGGGGGGGAGAAGAAACCTGGAAGAAGGGAGAGGCAGGATAAGGCATTGCAGGTCAACACAGGGGAGCGTTTATTATTTCATAAGCAGATGGTTGAAACAAAGGCCAGAGATAAAAGCAGGTGTGAGAGAGAGTTGAGTAGTTGTGAATTGTAAAGCCAGAGGACGGAAAGTAGGGGTGGGGGGATATGTGGGGTGGAGGCGGTGGGAAAGGGGAGACATAGCTGGGAGTCTAGGTTGGACACAGAGGATGATAGGGGAGGGGGAAGAAATGGGGGGTTTGCAGGGGAGAAATGGAGGGGTTTTATTTGAGAGATTTATTAGGAGGTTACCTAAAATTGGAGAAATTGTAAGCTATGAGGTGCTGTTCATCCAGTTTGCTTGTGATCCCATTCTGGTAATGGAGGAGGCCCAGGACAGAAAGGTCAGTATGGGATTGAGAAGTGGAGTTAAAATGGTGGCCTTGACTTCCTGAGCGCAAATGTTCAGCTTGTGTAAGACCTACTGGATCTCTCGGTTGCTAAGCATTTAACGCCCTTTCCCATTCCCATACTGACCTTTCTGCCATGGGCCTCTCTCTCTACTGATGTTGTTTGAACAGTGGAACAATCCCAGCACTCTGCTTTTGTAGTTTTACGCTCCATCACCAATTTCTCGCATTCAATATCATCCTAGTGCACCTCCCTGGCAAAATGATGCTGAATGAGTTGAAGTAAAAATGCTGCTGTCAGGGACCTTGTATCGTAGAGTCATAGAGTCATACAGCGTCAGCCCAAATTGCCCAGTCCCACTACACTAGTTCCACCTGCCTAATTTGGGTCCATATTCCTCTAAACCTACTCTATCCATGTATCTTTCTAAATGTGTCTTAAATGTTGCGATAGTACCTGCCTCAACTACCTCCTCTGGCAGCTCGTTCCATACACCCACCACCCTTTGTGTAAAAAAAGTTACCCCTCAGTTTCTAATTAAATCTCTGGATTTCAATTCCCCTACTCTGGGAAAAAGATTGTGTTTACCTAATCTATTCCTCTCCTGGTTTTATACCTCTATAATATCACCCCTCATCCTCCTGCACTCCAAGGAACAAAGTTCCTCCCGCATCCTAAAATTGCGCAGGTTTGTAGATCGATTGGCATCGGTAAATTGCCCCTAATGTGTCGGGAGCGGATGAGAAAGTGGGATAACATAGAACTAGTGAGAATGGGTGATCAATAATCAGTGTGGACTCAGTGGGCCAATGGGCCTGTTTCCATGCTATATCACTAAGATAAATTAATTGCAATTCAAACCACTTTACAGAGGATTTCACTGGGTTAGTTTTACTTCGCTGAAAACAAGATGTTGTACATGTGGTAGGCGGTAATGCCATCTTTGCGGGCTGTGCAATGATCTTACAGAATTGAATTAAATTTATAAATTAAAAGTCCATAAACTTTAGAAAATGATTAGTAATTTGATAATGCCAAAATGTATAACATCCAGATGTTGGATTATGGAGAGATTTGAAACAAGGATGTGAGTTTCAGTAGAAAAAATGAACTTCAGATACTGGTTTACAAAACAAATGCACAAAGTGCTGGAGTAACAACAGATCAGGCAGCATCTCTGGAGAACATGGAGAGGCAACGTTTCAGGTCAGGGCCCTTCTGTGGAAAAAGAACTTCAGATGGGAGTCTTTATTTAGTTAGTTTAGTTTATCGTCACATGTTCTGAGGTACAGTGAAAAGCTTTAGTTGCATGCTCCCTAGTCAGCGGAAAGACTATACATGATTACAATCGAGCCATGTACAGCATCATGATAATGAGAATACAATTTAATGCAAGATAAAGTCTAGTAAGGTCTGATTAAAGATAGTCCAATGGTTTCCAATGAATAGATGGCAGCTTGGGACCGCTGTCGAGTTGTTGATAGGATGGTTCAGTTGCCTAATAACACTAACTTTCAGTGCTTATTCAGATAATTTATAGGGATAAGTCAAGAATGGAATAGCATAACTCAGAATTTAGAATCAGGCATCATAGTCTGGCAAGTACATTAAACGGAACTATGGTAAGCTGCAAACAGTACAGACAAAAAGGAGGCTTTGATTGCTGACAGCCGTCACAGATTTATTTGAAGCCTTCACTCACAAAATTATTCCAAGCACTGAATTTAGAGCCTGATCTTTGGATCCCTAGGATTGAGTCATGTCTTCCCTTGTACAGGCCATTAAAGAATCACGGACATCAAATTGCTCCTCAGAATTGAACAGTGTTCAACTACATTAACGTGAAATAAGTTAATAAAAGAGAAGATAACTCACCACATCAGGTCTATCAGTTTATCCATATTAGTAAGATGGTGTTGTTGCTGTGGGCCTTTTCTATTAGGAGATGATCGTGGACACAAAGGGCATAAAGTAATAATGGGAAGTTCCTCAGAAGAGCACCAGGCCACTCTACAACTTAAATATGGCATCCTCCTGTCTTGTCCAACGTTGCTCGGTCCTCTGATGAGATGCACTAATTTTGCTTGCATTGCAGCAAGAGGAAATGGCATCAAATGCATTAGTGATGCTCACACAATGTGCGCCAGGCTGAATTTTCAGAGCTGAATGAACGATTTAGAAGTGATCATTTTTCATCAAATTTCTCCAACTCAATGCTTTAAGCAATGCATGTTATCTTTGAAAAAAACATTATTAATTTAAAATAAAATATTCTAACTGGCTTTCTTAATGCAGGATAAGGCTTGATTTATTCAGACACTGAGCGAGGATTTCTGTATCTTCTCCAGAGATGATTAACACTTACCAGCAATAAGCCAAGATTTTTCCTAAGGATAAACACAATATCAAGAAAAAATAACTTTGTATAAAATCATTAGGCTTCTCATGTATCTATAACTGCATGCGGTATAAAATGAAATATTGCCTTTTAAGGGATATATATTAAAACAAATTTACTCACTGGCTCTTTTAAAACATGTATACACTTCTATTATGCTAGTAATAAGTGCATCACAAATAAAGTTATAAATGTTCAAATACTTTCAGCTAAGCACAATTATCGTATCTGCATCTTTAATATAGATGGGAAATTTAATAGTTATATAAGTTAACAAACTCTTTAATAATATGCCAAAAGGAGACAGTCAAAATAAGATCAAGAACAATATACAAAGTGATATATTTTTTAATTGAAGTGCATTTCCATCAATGAAGGCAGTTTGCACTTGAGTTACATCTATCACTAATTAAATTTGCTTTGGGGATCTTTGAAAATGACAGATGCTGCCTAATTGTAGAATGGCTGCAAAATGACAGCAAAAAGCAGGTGAGAAAAATATGGGCAACTGGAAATGGAGAGAAGCATGAATGGTAGCAATGTCCTCAAACTATTTAGAAACATAGAAACATAGAAAATAGGTGCAGGAGTAGGCCATTTGGACCTACGAACCAGCACTCAATATGATCATGGCTGATCATCCAAAATCAGTACTCCGTTCCTGCTTTTTCCCCATATCCTTTGATTCTGTTAGCCCTAAGAGCTAAATCTAACTCCCTCTTGAAAACATCCAGTGAATTGACCTCCGCTGCCTTCTGTGGCAGAGAATTCCACTGATTCACAACTCTGGCTGAAAAAGTTGTTCCTCATCTCAGTGCTAAATGGCCTACCCCTTATTCTTAAACTGTGACCCCAGGTTCTGGACTCCCCCAACATGGGGAACATTTTTCCTGCACCAATTCCTTAAGAATTGTATATGTTTCTAAAAGATACCCTCTCATCCTTCTAAATTTACCAGGAATAATTGCTGTAGACCTCATTATGAGCGACGACTTAAAAAACATGCTTGAATACTCTCCCTCCCCTCGCTCAAACTTCCAACAATAAAACACTATTAAAACATTACATTTTCTACCGCGTGCAACATTTACTCCTGCAGTGATTTGCACAACCTCAATATGAAGCACAACACAGTACAACAAATGGATACAGTATGACACAAAATATATATATATGACACAACAAATATATAGTCCTCCTTGTGCCCCTAAACTTAATTGATATTTTATATTACGAGAGCTAAATAAAAATTATGATGACAAGCCAATTTTGCAATCAGAAAACCAACATCAACTTACACTAAAACATTTGGCTGCGAAAAGTATTTTGATAATTGAACACTGTTCTTTGGGCAAAAGCCAAATTAATTCAGGATAAGAAAATCATTTTTAGGACTGTTTATACTAAGGTGCTCATCTGAATATTAATATGTAACTGAAAAAAAAATCATTTTGAGATGAATTCAAACACTTTAACCTGTTATGTTTTGGAATATTACAATAAGTAAAGAACATGGGATTTAGGGAGGCATGCATGCTGGTTCCTGATTCAGTCAACAAATAATTGTTCACAAGTTCATAAGTTATAGGAGCAGAATTGGGCCATTTGGCCCATCAAGTCTACTCTGCCATTCAATCATGGCAGATCTATTTTTCTCTCTCATCCCAATTCTCCTGCCTTCTCCCCATAACCCCAGACACACGTTCCAATCTGCCAATCTCTGCCTTAATTGTAACAGTTTTTGACTGAATGAAATCCACTGACAATTTACTCAAAAAGTGTTAAGATGTTTTCAGTTCAGTTATTCAAGTATCAATTAAAAATTTACCATGAACTGGTATTCCTCACAGCTAAGTTGAGGTGAAAATTAAAATAGCTTTGATTTGATGCACCATTTGAAAGAATGGGCTGAAAGATGGCAGATGGAGTTTAATGCTGATAAATGTGAGGTGCTACACCTTGGCAGGACAAATCAAAATAGGACGTACATGGTAAATGGTAGGGAATTGAAGAATACAGTTGAACAGAGGGATCTGGGAATAACCGTGCATAGTTCCTTGAAGGTGGAATCTCATATAGATAGGGTGATAAAGAAAGCTTTTGGTATGCTAGCCTTTATAAATCAGAGCATTGAGTATAGAAGCTGGGATGTAATGTTAAAATTGTACAAGGCATTGGTGAGACCAAATCTGGAGTATGGTGTACAATTTTGGTCGCCCAATTATAGGAAGGATGTCAACAAAATAGAGAGAGTACAGAGGAGATTTACTAGAATGTTGCCTGGGTTACAACAACTAAGTTACAGAGAAAGGTTGAATAAGTTAGGTCTTTATTCTCTGGAGCGCAGAAGGTTAAGGGGGGACTTGATAGAGGTCTTTAAAATGATGAGAGGGATAGACAGAGTTGATGTGGACAAGCTTTTCCCTTTGAGAATAGGGAAGATTCAAACAAGAGGACTAGAATTCAGAATTAAGGGACAGA
The DNA here is from genome assembly GCF_010909765.2 of Amblyraja radiata. Classification (NCBI taxonomy): domain Eukaryota; kingdom Metazoa; phylum Chordata; class Chondrichthyes; order Rajiformes; family Rajidae; genus Amblyraja; species Amblyraja radiata. The sequence continues at coordinate 427,341 of NW_022630090.1, read as the reverse complement.
AGTTTAGGGGTAACATGAGGGGGAACTTCTTTACTCAGAGAGTGGTAGCGGTGTGGAATGAGCTTCCAGTGGAAGTGGTGGAGGCAGGTTCATTGGTATCATTTAAAAATAAATTGGATAGGCATATGGATGAGAAGGGATGGAGGGTTATGGTATGAGTGCAGGCAGGTGGGACTAAGGGAAAAAAGTAGTTCGGCACGGACTTCTAGGGCTGAGATGGCCTGTTTCCGTGCTGTAATTGTTATATCGTTATATGGTTACAAGCTTTTTTTTTTTGCTTTTTTTTTAAATCAAAAGATGTATTCAATTATTAAAAATAATATTTACACTACAATAAAACAAGCCAGAACCCACCACCATAATACAATACAAACATGTATCCATAATAAACTACTATACAACTTTGATACAATCCTTATTGAGGATACATTCAACACCCTGCGGATCCCAGCTGTCCCGGAACTCCCTCAGGGTGCCCGCAGACAGGGCGTATTCCCTTTCTAATCCCACCCGGGCACGGACGTAACCCCGGAAAAGGGGCAGGCAGCTGGCTCGGGTAGAGCCCTCCACCGTCTGGCGCAGTGACTCGCGGATGGCCAGCTTGGCCAGGCCCAGGAGCAACCGAGCCAGGACATCTTCAGCCCTACCCTCTCCCCTACGCACAGGGTGTCCAAAGATGAGGATGGTGGGTGAAAAATGCAGCCAGAAGGCAAGGAGCAGCCCCTTTAGACATTCAAACAGTGGCTGCAGCCTCACGCACTCCATGTACACGTGGTACACAGACTCTTCCAGCCCGCAAAAGTGGCCGGCAGCTGGCGAGTCTGTGAACCGCGAGAGAAACAGGTTGCAGGGAACACCTCGGTGCAATACCCTCCACCCCAGGTCCCCAATGTAGAGAGGGAGAATCCCTGCGTAGAGAGACCCCCACCGGGGGCCCCCCTCGCGACCGGAAGGCAACACCGACCGCCACTTGGAGTCCGGACGGTGGACCAGGGCGAGAAGTGCAGGGTGTGGAGGAGGAGCCTGTACAGGACACGCCTCCCTGCGTCTCGGAGGGAGACGAAGGGTGTCGAGGAAAGGCGGCTCAAATTGTGTGGGACCGGCTCCCGGGATGGATTACGGCGACTGGGTCCGATGAGTACTTCCGGTTGAGCGGTCGTTACAAGCTTTTGGAAGTTTCATCGATCTGTTGAGATTCAAGAGACAATCTAGCGTTTTCTCCATTTAATTAAGAAATCACATCAATGTTTTATCTAAGTATTCTTTTTCTACACTGTAATTTCTGTTAGTTTCAAGGGCAGCAAAGGGCAGCGACTCAAATCCGATATTAATTTAGATGCGGAATTTACTTCCCTAAATGTCAATGATAAATTAAATTTGCCATGTTTATCACATATACTCTGTTGGGGCACTCTTAATCTAAAGCACTCTGTAATATCTTAAGTTATACAAGGTGATGAACTTCTTATCTACACCAACAACATTGCTGAAGAAAAATAAATCTAAAAATCTAAATAAAAATAAAAATAAATCTTCTGAATTTACAGTATATGGTAGATGCAGAGTACATTTCTTTAAACTTTATTTTAGTTTAGAGATACAGTGCAGAAACAGTCGCTTTGGTCCACCAAGTCCACACCGACCAGTGATCATCCCTTACACTAACACTATCGTACATAGTCGGGACAATTTACAATTTTACCAAAGCCAATTAACCTAAAAACCTGTACGCCTTTGGAGTGTGGGAGGAAACTGAAGACCTCGGAAAAAACCCACATGGTCACGGGGAGAACACACAAACTCCATACAGTCAGCACCCGTAGTCAGGACCGAATCCAGGTCTCTGGCGCTACAATCGCTGTAAGGCAACAACTCTTCCGTTGCGCCACCGGGCCACCATATGTATTTTTAATTGTTTTTGTTCCCATGGAAGCTTATTACACATCAGTAGTCAATGGTTCAATGGTGCTTTTAATCCATGGGGATGGGAGGGAGAGATAGATCTGCCATGATTGAATGGCGGAGTAGATTTGATGGGCCGAATGGCCTAATTCTGCTCCGATCACTTATGAACAATAGGTTGTGTGCTACTGAAGAGAGTGATTCATAATTTAAATTATATAGCTTGTGTACACTGCAAAAGTGCCGCATTGATTCTTGATCATCAAGTTGTCAAATGATAAATGCTCTTTGAATTGCATTCCTGCTTAAAACAGCAACAACAACAAATACTTGATGGTTATTTGCGGATCTGAGGGCTGTAACCGTTACAAAATGTCAATCTAATTTCAATCAAGAAGCCCATTTTCGGAAAACCATTCATGTTGCTTTACATAACTATTGATCTATGCCTGGGGCTGTCTTTCAAAGACCATTGTCAGGGTAATTGAGAATATGGAAACATAATAGTTAATGGATAAGTCTCTGGACCAGAGATGGATTTTTAGCTACGCACTGGAGATTGTACAATTTCCATGTGTTTTGTCAGTGTTATACCAGTTTTAGCATGATATCTGCCTGCATTGTCGCTGTGTCTCCGTGCACAGTAAATGTACTTTAGAAAGAAACTCTAGGCCAACGGATCAGCGGGACTGTAACCTCTAAACCATGGTTTAATTGCAAATACATTGACAAAGTAATACTGATGACAATGCATCTTTTCCTCTCTTGGTTCAAGTCTTTGGATGCGATTTAAATGAAAGCACCAACATTTTAAATTCTGATCTGAGTGATCTTAGCTGCAGATAGATGCATTTTTTAGAAGTAGGACTGGAGGTGGAAGGGATTTTTAAAATGACTAGATTGATTTATGGGGCTTGGCCATATATTGTTTAGTTTAGTTTAGTTTGGAGATACAGCTTAGAAACAGGCCCTTCTGCCTGCCGAGTTCATGCCGACCAATGATCACCCCATACATTAGTTCTATCCTACACACTAAGAACAATTTACAGAAGCCAATTAACCTACAAACTTGCACATCTTTGGAGTGTGGGAGAAAACCAGAGGACCCAGGGAAATCCCATGCGGTCACAGGTAGAATGTACACACTCTGTACAGACAATACCCATAGTTAGGATCGAACCCAAGTCGCTGGCGCTGTAAAGTGGCAACTCTACCACTGTGCCACTGTGCCGCCCTAAATTATATTTGGGGCATTTGCATAAGATGATGAAAGCAGTTCTGAAATCTATATTGTGGAAATTAATGATTGATCCACTCTTAGTATTAGTATTATCAGAAATTAGTGTTTTAAGGTACAGAGAAAGGTTGCAGAAAATGAATGCCATGAGAATCAACCATGCAAAATGAGTGGTGTAACTGCAGCATATTACAACACATTGCAGGGAATGGGGTACATGTCATGTGCGATTAGTTTAACTTGGTTGTATGTTCAGGACAAACATTGTGGTGTGAAGGTACACAAAAATGATGGAGAAACTCAGCGGGAGCAGCAGCATATATGGAGCGAAGGAGATAGGTAACGTTTCGGGCCGAAACCCTTCTTCAGACTGATAGGGGGTGGCGGGGAGAAGGAAGGAAAAAGGGAGGAGGAGGAGCCCGAGGGCTGGGGGATTGGAGTAGACAGCTCAAGGGCTAAGGAAGGGGAGGAGACAGCCAGGGCTAACACAATTGGGAGAATTCAATGTTCATGCCCGCCGGATGCAGGTTCCCAAGCGGAATATGAGGTGCTGTTCCTCCAATTTCCGGTGTTGCTCAATCTGGCAATGGAGGAGCCCCAGGACAGAGAGGTCGGATTGGGAATGGCAGGGGGAGTTGAAGTGCTGAGCCACCGGGTGGTCAGGTAGGTTCTTGCGGACCGAGCGGAGGTGTTCGGCGAATTGATCGCCCAACCTCTGCTAAGTCTCACCGATGTAGATCAGCTGACATCTAGAGCAGCGGATGCAGTAGATGAGGTTGGAGGAGATACAGGTGAACCTCTGTCGCACCTGGAACGACTGCTTGGGTCCTTGAATGGAGTCGAGGGGGGAGGTCAAGTGACAGGTGTTGCATTTCTTGCGGTTGCAACGGAAAGTGCCCGGGGAGGGGGTGGTACGGGAGGGAAGGGAAGAATTGACTAGGGAGTTGCGGAGGGAGCGGTCGTTGTGGAAGGCAGACATTGGGGGAGATGGGAAGATGTGGCGAGTGGTGGGGTCACGTTGGAGATGACGAAAATGACGTAGGATTATTTGTTGTATGTGACGGCTGGCGGGGTGAAAGGTGAGGACGAGGGGGACTCTGCCCTTGTTGCGAGTGCGGGGATGGGGAGAGAGAGCAGTGTTGCGGGGTATGGAAGAGACCCTCGTGCGAGCCTCATCTATGGTGGAGGAGGGAAATCCCCATTCCCTGAAGAATGAGGACATTTCAGATGTCCTGGTGTGGAACGCCTCATCCTGGGAGCAGATGCGGCGTAGGCGGAGGAATTGGGAGTAAGGGATAGAGTCCTTACAGGAAGCAGGATGGGAATAAGTGTAGTCCAAATGGCCATGGGAGTCAGTGGGTTTGTAGTGTATGTCGGTCAGGAGTCTATCACCTGCGATGGAGATAGTGAGGTCAAGGAATGGTAGGGAAGTGTCGGAATAGTTCAGGTGTATTTCAGTGCCGGGTGGAAGTTGGTGGTGAAGTGGATGATGTCAGTCAGTTGTGTGTGGGTGCAGGAGGTGGCACCAAAGCAGTTGTCGCTGTAACGGAGGTAGAGGTCGGGGATGGTGCCCTGGTACGTCTTGAACAAGGATTATTCGACGTACCCGACAAAGAGGCAGGCGTAGCTGTGGCCCATGCGTGTGCCCATAGCTCATCCTTGCATTTGGAGGAAATGGGAGGAGTCAAACGTAAAGTTATTGAAGGTAAGGACTAGCTCCGCTAGGCGGAGGAGAGTGTCAGTGGCTGGGTATAGGTTGCTCCTCTGGTCGAGGAAGAACCGGAGGTGTAGAGTGACTGGACATCCAAGGTGAAGATGAGAGGATGGGGGCCTAGAGTATGGAATGCCCAGAGACGACGGAGAGTGTCTGAGGTGTCTTGAACATAGGTAGGGAGGGATTTAACCAGGGGGGGTAGGATGGAGTCAAGGTATGTGGAGATGAGTTCGGTGGTGCACGAACAGGCAGAGACAATGGGTCTACCGGGACAGTCAGGTTTGTGTATTTTGGGGAGAAGGTAAAACCGTGCCGTGCGGGGCTGGGGAATGATGAGGTTGGAGGCTCGGTCGGGCAGGGCGTGGGAGTTGATTAAGTTGGTGATGGTGCTAGAGATGGTGGCCTGGTGCTCGTCAGTGGGGTCATGGTCCAGGGGTAAGTAGTAGGAGGTGTCCGGGAGTTGGCGCGTGGCCTCAGCTTTGTAGAGATCGACGCGCCAGACTACCACGGCACCTCCCTTGTCGGCTGGTTTGATAACCCAATCTGGGTTGTTGTGGAGTGATTCGATGGCAGTGCGTTCAGGGGGGGAGAGATTGGAGTGAGACAGGGGAGTGGAGAAGTTGAGGCGGTTGACGTCGCAACGGCAGTTTTGGATAAATAATTCCAAAGCTGGGAAGTCATGGGGAGGTTCCACGAGGAGGGGGTGCGTTGGAGGCGGGAAAAGGGGTCATCAATGAGGGGCGAGGACTCCTTCCCGTGGAAGTGCGCTGTGAGGCGGAGGCGACGGTAGAAGCGCTCCAAGTCATGGTGGACGCGGAACTCATTGAGGTGGGGTCGGAGGGGGACAAAGGTAAGACCTCTGCTGAGGACAGACCGTTCGGTGTGGGAGAGGAGAAGGTCGGGGGGGGGATGGTGAAATTCCGGCAGGGATGGGGGTTGGGGCTGGAGGAAGGCAGGTGGGTGGACTGGGGACGGGGCGATGTGAGGTGGGGGGGGGTTGTGGGTGGTCAGGGGGTGGGGGGGTTGTGCGTGATGGGGGGGGGGGTTGTGGGTGATGGGGGGGTTGTGGGTGGTCAGGGGGTGTGGGGGTTGTGGGTGGGAGGTGGTGGGTGGTCAGGGGGTGGGGGGGGTGGTGGGTGATGGGGGGGTGGTGGGTGGTCAGGGGGTGGTGGGTGATGGGGGGGGTGGTGGGTGGTCAGGGGGTGGTGGGTGATGGGTGGTGGTGGGGGGTCAGGGGGTGGCGGGTGATGGGGGGGTGGTGGGTGGTCAGGGGGTGAGGGGGTTGTGGGTGTTGGGGGGGGGTTGTGGGTGATGGGGGGTTGTGGGTGGTCAGGGTGTGTGGGGGGATTGTGGGTGGGGGGAGGTGGGTGGTCAGGGGGTGGGGGTGTGAGATGGCTGTAATGTGGGTGGGTAAGAGCGGTGGTGACATAGTTGGAGGGGGATGGGGGAGAGTCAGTGGAACAGTTGGGCAGACGGCACTAGGACCAAGTGGAGTTGAGCCCAGGAGAGAGGGAGTGAACAGCGTGAAGGCTTCAGGCCCAGTGGAGAGTCCAGGCTCCAGGTAAGGCGACGGCTGTGAGTTGTTGGAGGGGGTGGAGTGGTGCGGGTCAAGGGTCACCGGGCCCGATGGCCGGAATACAGTGGCGCGGGTCAAGGGTCACCGGGCCCGATGGTGGTCCAGTGGCGGATTAGTCGGGGTCCGCGGGCGATGTGTGGGAGGGAGGGAGGTCCCGGTGGGTGGATGGGCGGCGGCCATGTTGGGGGAGCCCCGGTGACGATGTCGGGCCTGGTCCAGGGGGCGGCGAGGGTCGGGTGGGCCCGGTGCGGTCCAGGGGGCGGCGAGGGGCGGGTGGGCCCGGTCCAGGGGGGCGGCGATGAGGCTGTTCCCGGTGCGGTCCAGGTGGGCGGCGAGGGACGGAGGAATCAGCGAGGGGGAGGGAGTCCAAGTTACCGTTGAGGCGGCGAGGCTGGGCATCATCGGTCGGCAGGTGAGGGTCGGCGGCAGCATCGATGTGGAGGTCGGAGAAGGCGGCGTCCTGGTGAGTATTGAAGTCGTTCCTCGTGGCCAAGATGGTGTCGCGGGACTCGGGCAGGCGATGTAGGCCGGAGTTGGGGCCCGGAGCCTGCATCACCTGCCCGTTGTGGGTTGAAGGTCTTGTTCCTGTGCTGCACTTGTCTATGGTGTGCATTACATTACATTCTTCCTTCACAATTCATTCATAGTCATGGAGTCATAAAGTGTGGAAATGGGCCCTTTGGTCCAACTTGCCCACACCACCCAACATGCCCCATCGACACTAGTCCCACCTGCCCAAACCTACGTATGTTGGGCCAAGATTCCTCTAATCTTATCCTTTCCGGATACCTGTCCAAATGTTTTTTAAACACTGTGATAGTACCTGCGTCAACTACCTTCTCCAATAATATTCCATTGCAAGGAATGTTTCTAGGCTGTTGTTATCATCATGTTTATTAAAACAATTTCAAAATGATGAATGCTTAACCGGATAAGTAGAAAAACAAAGCTTGATTTCATTGCTTGTTTAAAAGAAAAGAAAATTAGCATTGGCAGGACAATGGATGATGTTACCAAAGCCATCTACTGTAAGAAGTTCTGACATAATTTGAAAGAAAATGGACAGAGTAATGAATTGGAAAATGTATCAAAAATACAAACATAAAGGTAAAAGATAAAGGAGATTAGCCTGAACAGTTCTTATGGGGTAGTCTGCATTGTTCCAGCAAAGATGTACTGTATGGCTTCCATCCACACTGTTACTGTGTTAGTTCTATGCCTGATCAAATGTTGCTTACATTGAAGTCAGTCCATGAAGTGAAAGACTGGTCAAACCTTTACCCAAGGTCTGGCCCTGCTCTTGTTGGAATATTTACAAATCGGATGAAGTGAAACTGTCAGTAAATAACTTTGGAAAGCTAACAGATGGAAAAGCAAGTGTAAATCAGCAGGAAACATGGGTAAATCTCAATAGTGTACACTAGCCAAAATATTATTTGAAATAAAACCAGAAATATTAGCAGGCCTGCCAGAAAACAAAGGATGACATTTGGAACCATAGTCCGGTTGTTTTACTTACTGTCGATTCAAACATCCAACTCAAATCAGTAAATAAGAATTTGTTGGTGTTAGATTAGCTTTGAGAATGCATTATAATAATAATAATAATAATAATAATAATAATAATAACTTTATTTATAGAGCACTTTAAAAACAACCACTGTTGCAACAAAGTGCTGTACATGACTAATCATGGACAAAAAATGATTACACGACAATAAAAACATTAAAAAAGAGAGTAAAAACAATAAAAATAAAAACATTAAAAACACTAAAACAGGGAGCAAAGTCTCATGCAGGGTCAAAAGCCAAGGAATATAAATGTGTTTTAATACTGGTTTTGAAGATGGACAGTGAGGGGGCCTGTCTGATGTACAACGGCAGAGTGTTCCATAGTGCCGGAGCAGCAACAGAGAAGACTCTATCCCCTCTGAGCTTCCGCTTAGACCTCGGTACCTCCAGGAGCAGCTGATCAGCTGACCTGAGGCACCGGGCAGGAGCGTATGGATGAAGCAGCTCAGAGAGGTAAGGCGGGGCGAGCACATATAAAGATTTAAAAACAAATAAAATAATCTTAAAATGAACTCGAAAATACACCGGGAGCCAGTGGAGGGAGGCCAGAATTGGCAATTTACTTTGGACATCAGAGCTACAGCACAGAAACAGGCTCTTCGGCCTACCGATTCAACGCCGCCCAGCAATCACCCTGTACACTACAATTGTTCTACACATTAGGGACAATTTACCTCCCCAGTTTCCTCCGACACTTCAAAGGTGTGCAGGTTTATAGGTTAATTGGCCTCTGTAAATTGCCCGCAGTGTGTAGGGAGTGGATGCGAAGGTGGAAATAGCGTAGACCTAGTGTGAACGTGCGATTGATGGTCGATGTGGACTTGGGTGAAACAATGGGTCTGTTTCCAATGCTGTATCTTTCAACCAGTCAATTCAATTGATTACATGGTTGACTGTTAGTGCTCATAGCAAGGTCACCAATTGGCCCTGCTCACCAAAGTTCACCTGGTCTTGTGAGTTGACAGCCCACAGTTGAGTTTTGATATGGGTGAGGTGTAGCAAGGCTTCAGTGGTAAGTCGCAGCTTTGTTTTGAGGTCCCACCCAGACTTTGCTGACAGCCCTTAAAAGGAGGCAAAGTGGAAGCAGAGCTTTCTGCTTTTAGTTTTTAAATATCCACAGAAATATTTCCAAAATCATTAAAGTTACAACAAACAATTAAAAAAAAGAATAAAGCTAAATTATAATGTAAATAATTATTATTAAAAGTACTAAAATAATCCACAAGTAATTCACTGAAGGAACAAAGTGCTGGAGTAACTTGGCAAGTCGGGCAGTTTCTCTAGAGAATATGCATAGGTGATTGTTCAGGTTAAGACCCTTCTCAGTCAGAAGAAATATTGTCAGTCTGAAGAACGGGCTCGACCTGAAACATCATCTACCCATGTCCTCCAAGGATGATTCTCCCCAGAGGTATTCTTTTGTGTATTAACCAACATCTGTGGTTCTTTGTTTCCATGAATTCACTAATGGAGCAGGATGTCAGATGCTCTAGGCATCTGAGACCTAGAACAGGTCCATATATTGGTATTGATTATAGGTAGTCCTCTTTGAAACCTTTGGCCATTGCCACCACGATTCAGCCTGATATGTCAGACAGCAACCTTTGTATGGATTCAATGCCTATCTATAATGCGCTGATGGACCACCTAGACCTGCTGCAGTCGCTTGGTGATGGTCCTCCTGTAGTCCTATTGTTCCTGGATTTTACACTCCATAATGACGGAGGATCAGTAATATATTTCCAAATCAAGTTGATGTGTGATGAGTACCTGAAGTTGAAGTTTGAGATATTTCCACACGCCTGCTGGCTTTGTCCACCAAGGTGGTAGAATACACCAGTTTGCCAGATACAATGGGTGAGTAAATGCTGTGCACTTTGCAAAGGGAACAACTACAGCCATTGTGCCCTGTGCAATGCCGATGGAAGGAATTGACAGATATCCATCTAATAAGTTTCCTTGACTTGGATGGTTTGACTTGGATGGTGGAATGGTTTTGGGATGTCAGGATATGAGACTATGTGATATTCCAGATGAGTTTCTGATAGAGCGAAGGAAATAGGCGACGCTTGGGGCCGAAACCCTTCTTCACCGAAACGTCGCCTATTTCCTTCGCTCCATAGATGCTGCTGCACCCGCTGAGTTTCTCCAGCATTTTTGTGTACCTCCGATCTTACAGCATCTGCAGTTCCTTCTTGAACACGAGTTTCTGATAGGTTTAGTTTAGAGATACAGCATGGAGACAGGCCCTTCTGCCCACTGAGTCCATGCTAAACACTAATCACCCATTCAGCACAGTGGCTCAGCGGTATGGTTGCTGCTCTACAGCACCAGATATCAATTTCAATCCTCACTACAGGTATTATATATATTAAGTTTGTATGTTCTCCCTGTGACCACTTTTGCTTTCTCTAGGTGCTGCGATTTCCACCCACATTCCAAAGAGGTGCAGGTTTGTAGTTTAATTGGCTTCCGTAACAATTGACCCTAGTGTGTAGGGTAGAACTAGTGTACAGGTGAACACTGGTCCCCATGGACTTCGGTGGGTCGAAGGGCCTGTTTCCACATTGTTTCCCTAAACCCAGGATTATTGGTGCTCCACTCCCTTTCTTGCTGGACATATACAGGAAGAGATGTATCAACAGAGCCATCTCCATCAACAAAGACCCCTACCACCCATCGCATCACATATTCTCCATCCTGCCATCTGGGAAGAGGTACAGGAGCATTAGCTGCAAAACCAGCAGGATGCTCCTCAGCTTCTTCCCGCAGGCTATAAGACTGATAAACGGACTTAGCCACCTGCCAAAGTATCGCGCACCAACCATCAACCTGGACACACTGCAGCAGCTGTCGATCGGAACGCCTGTTGATGTGTAGTAGAGAGTAGAGTGTTTAATTTAATTTGTTCATGATATATGTTTTTTATTTCTAGTTATTTGTTGTTATTTGTACTGCACACTGAATGGACACTGGTTGAGTAACGTGGTTTTGTTTCCTCTGGGTATGTGAGTACTCAGGAAAATGACAATAAAGATATACTGATACTGACTGAAACTAAACTAAACAAACTAGGTCTAGGTTATCCCACTTTATCATCCACTCCCTACACACTGGGGACAATTTACAGAGGCTACTTAACCTACAAACCTGCATGTCTGGCATGTGCGTGGAAACTGGAGCACCCAGAGGAAGTCCATATGGAGAACATGCAAGCTGGTCACAGGAGAACATGCAAGCTCTGCACAGGATCAAAACCGGGCCTCTGACGCTGTGAGGCAGCAGCTCTACCACCTGCGCAACTCTGCTGCCCACTGGTTACGCAAGATTCAGGTTGTGCAAGATTTTCTGTAAGTGCTGCTGGTTGAGAAGGTCAAGAGTAGCTGCAGTAAAAATGGATAAATACAACGATATCCAAGCACTACATTAAAACTCACCATTTGGACAATGGCTCGTTTCAATTGGATATTTATTCCAGCATTATGAAGATGAAAGAGAATGTTACTGACAGGGAATAAAATAATGAGATCCAGACTGGCGTATAGATGCTCCCCGATTTACAATGCTTCGACTTACGATATCGCGACTTTACGATGGTGCAAACGCTGGGCAACAGCAGTGAGTCGCAGCTCAATTTCGGTCACGTGATCACATTGCATTAAATGCGTTTTCGACTTACGATATTTTCGATTTACAATGGGTTTATCGGGACGTAACCCCATCGTAGGTCAAGGAGCAGCTGTATTGGTCTTATAGTGATCCTGAAAACAAACAGCAAGAAACAAATCCGTATACAATGTCCTAAATTATCTTTATAAAACTCCCTCTGTGCAGAGCCTGTGTTCCCAGACTCAATGTAGACGGAGAATTTAATCAAGTGATGTTATTTCTGATAATTGCACTGATCGTACTATTCTGGAAACCACTCTTAATCATAGAATACAGAAAAGTACATCACAGGAACAGGCCCTTTGGCCCACATTGGATGTGCTGAACTTCTTCTCCTTCTTGCCTTTGAGGCAGCAGAAGTCTGCAGCAGGGTGATGCAATCCAGTTCGACATCCGCAGGTGCCCGCCCTAAAAAGGGCTCATTCTCCAGGTTGGCGCCAAGCTGTGGCGCTGCTGCTGCTGTTTCTGTTTGTAGTTGTTAGCCTGACTGAGATCAGTTGACAGTGCTCACCACGGGGAGGTCGATAACATGATCTCCCAGGACAGATAGTGCCAGTGTACAGGGTGATCACTGCTCAGTGGGTCGAAGGGCCTGTTTCCACAAACAAGTGCAATCACTGGTCAGCGCAGACCATGTGGGCCAAAGGCCTTACTTCCATGCTGTATATCTAAACTAAAGTAAACTAAACCTGATCGAACCGCCCCCCCCCCCCCATTGTATCCATTGCCCTTCTTGCACTTACTTATGCTCCCTTTGGGAGAACAATACATGCATTACTGGCAACCCCCAGCGCCAACAATGCATCCTTTCAGACTTCAAAATCAGATTGAGGAAGGATGCTTCGAACAAATAACATTTATAGCATTTTCATGATTTTGCAGCATAAAGCTCAAAAGACCTCCAAGCAATGAAAATAAAGTAATAAATGTGCCCAGAACAATATGTAACCTGATTCTATCGAAGGCAAATTTATTGTCCATTTATCTTTGAGCAATGGGGCCATTCAATCCACTAATTAAGTGTCAACTAGATTATTTAATAGGACTCTCAAATGCAAACTCGTGTATAGGATGTTATAACCCTGATGTTGGCAGACACTGCAGATCTGTGTTCAGAGATGGCTCTGCATTGATGCAGTCTCAATTATGCTAGGGTGTTAAACCAGGGTGAACATATCCAGCCACTTTGTCCATCGTTATGTAAACCACCAACAGTTCCTTGTTTGTATAATTTTGTCCCCAATTTTCTAACTCACTCTGGATCCGATGTAATCACACCTGAACCAGCCTACCATGGACCTTGTCAATGGATCTCGTCCATATAGACAATGTCAATCCTTTTGTGCATCTCCTCCAAATCTCAATCAAGTTTGTGAGACACTATCTCCCACAGTCATGCAGATTATTCCTAATCGCCATGGGTATTCAGATAAAACAGTGATCCTCTTCTGCCATTATGCCGTGGCCTAGTTTAACTTTCTGAAATACATCGCTCCGTACTTGTCTGAGATAAATTTCACCGCCCAATCTTTGCCAACTTTCCCAATTGATCTAGGCTCCATTTTAAATTGCAGACAACATTCTTCAGTCCATCGTATCAATTTTGATATCCTCTGCAAACGTACTGATCATCTCACATATATATTTGCTTCCAATTCATTATTAAATGTGATTATATAAGAAAGGAACCAACAGGGGGCTGCGCAGTGCAGCAGCGGCAGAGTTGCTGCCTTACACTGCCACAGACCTGTGTTAAGGGGCTGTCCCACTTGGACGACATAATCCGCAAGTTCTGGCAAGTTTGCCCTCGACTCATACTCGCAGCATGGTCGACACGAGGTCGTAGGGGGTCTTTGTAACTCTCCTTCATGCACGAGAGTAGTCCCCGTGTACTCGAGGCCTCAGCTAGGTCGTGGTGTATTTTTCAACATGTTGAAAATGCTCGCGAGTAAAAAAAGGTCGCCATGGAAAAATCGATATTTTTTTTACTCGTAAGTTTAGTCGTAGGTCATACTATGTCAAGGTAATCGTAGGTTAGTCGTAGGTAATCGGGGGTAGTCGAAGGTAGTCAAAGGTAGTCGTAGATACTCTTCATCATAGTCGAAGGGAGGTCGTCTTCACTCTCCACTATTTGGTGTCCCATTTTCCTGAAGTTAGTCATAGCTAGTCGAAGCCAGTCTTCAACATAGTTAAACGAGCTCGAAGGAGGTATTCTACATACTCGAATGAGGTCTTCAACATGACATTTGTTCAAACTCTTCTAAACTTGCCAATTAGGTCGCCCAAGTGAGACAGCCCCTTTGGATCCAGAGTACAGTTGCTATCTGTAAGGAGTTGGTACGTTCTCCCTGTGGCGGCGTGGGTTTTCTCTGGGTGCTCTGGTTTCCTCCCACACTCCAAAGACGTACAGGTTTATAGGTTAATTGGCTTCTGTACAATTGTTCATAGTGTGTAGGATAGAACTAGTGTACAGATCAGTCACTGGTCAGCACGGACTTGGTGGGCTGATGAACCTGTTTCCACGGTGTATCTCTAAACTAAACTAAACTACCCCAGTCACACACCATTGACTACTGGTCTCCAATGTAAAGCATCTCTGGAGAACATGGATAGGTGAAGTTTCGAGTTGGGATCCTGAGTTACTCCAGCACTTTGTTTATTTTTATGTAAACCACCATCTGCAGTTCCTTGTTTGTATAATTTTGTCCCCAATTTTCTAACTCACTCTGGATCCGATGTAATCACACCTGAACCAGCCTACCATGGTCCTTGTCAATGGATCTCGTCCATATAGACAATGTCAATCCTTTTGTGCATCTCCTCAAAATCTCAATCAAGTTTGTGAGACACTATTTCCCACAGAGTCATGCAGATTATTCCTAATCAGTCCTTACCTTTCCAAATACAAACACATCCTATGTATTCCTCCCAGTAGCTTTCTCGCCACTGCAAGGCTCATCAGCCTGCAGTTCCCTGGCTTGTTCTTGCAGCCCTTCTTAAATCAAAGCATTTCCCAATCTTCTGGTACCTTACCTATGACTAATGAAGACACAATAAGGCCCCAGAAACTCATTCACCTGCTTCCCACATTGTTCCAGAATTATCTCAGTCAGGCCATTGTGGATGTGTCCACCTTTCTGTGCTTCACATCTGCAAGCATCTTCTCATTTGTTTGTTGATATGTTGCTGGATAACTTTATTCTCCTCCATGAACTCACTAGCTTCCATGTTCTTCACCATAGTAATTGCAGATGAGCAGCAGTAATTTGAGATCCTGCCCATTTCAAATGGCTCCACATATAGAATACAAAATTGATCCCTAAGGAAATTTGTTTCGTCCCTAGTTAATGCACTTAATGTTTAGGGATTCTATTTTAACCTTTTCTTCCAAGGATCTGTCCATTTTTTCCTCCTAATCCCCTTCTTGAGCATACTCCTACCTCCTTTAGACTTCAATCTTTAGACTCTAGAGATACAGTGTGGAAGAAAGCCCTTCCGACCACTGTGCCCACGCCAACCAGCGATCACCCCATACACCAGCACTATCCTACACACTAGGAACAATTCACAATTTAAAGAAGCCAATTAACTGACAAGCCTGTACATCTTTGGCGTGTGAGAGGAAACCGGAGCGTCCAGAGAAATGACACACAGTCAAAGGGAGAACATACAAACTCCATGCAAACAGCACCCATAGTCAAGATCAAACTCAGATCTCTGGCACTATAATGGAGCAACTCTACCAATGAGCCACCTTCTACTCCTTAGCGGATTCATTTGAACGCAGCTGCTTACACCTGACATATGTCTCAATTTTCCTGACAAGGGCTTCAAAAGGGTTTCAAAGAAAATATGTTATTTTAGGAAAGAGAAGTGAAGGAATTTATTTAGTCAGTGGGTGGTGAACCTGTTGAATTCTTTGCCACAGAATGCTGTGGAGGCAAAGTCAGTGGATATATTTAAAGCAGAGATTAGTATGGGTGTCAGGTTATGGGGTGAAGGCAGGAGAATGGGGTTAGGAGAGATAGATAAATCATGATTGAATGATGGAGCAGACTTGATGTGTCAAATGGCTGAATTCTACTCCTATCTCATGATCATGATCTTATGAATATTCCTTGTCAACAAGGGTTTCTTCATTCTGCAAGCGTGCCCTTCATGCTGGACCTCATGGCTTCCTATCTCTCCTTTAAATGCCTCCCACTTGCCAGGTGGCCCTTTAAGTGGTAACAGCCTTTCCCAATCAACCTTTATAAGTTCCTGTTGAGTACCATCAAAATTAGCCTTGCCCAATATAGGTATTTCATTTGAGGACTGGTCTTATCTTTTTCCATAACCAACATCTATGTTATGATGGTAAAACAAAATAAAGGCTAGATTTTCACATTTTGGCCATTTTGTTATAGTACAAAAAGAGTACACGTGGTACAAAAAGACTCAAAAGCTTTTAAATAAAATAAATTAATAAGCTGAACAAGCCTTTAGACAGACACAAAAAGAGCCTAGTGGTTGTTGGAAAGAGGTATTCATGAACATAGATGGACACAAATGGCTGGAGTAACTCAGCGGGACAGACAGCATCTCTGGAGAGAACAAATGGGTGACGTTTCGGGTTGAGACCCTTCTTCAGACTGACCATTTATACAGGTTAAGCAGTTTATAGAATGACCATCTGCCATGGACACCAACAGCAAGAAATGATAAATATGCCTGCACTTTTTAATCTACAAAACACCCAACTCATAATTAGAAACGAATTGATATGTGGATTGATTCCATATTTCCATAATCCTTGTATTTTTTCCAATTTCAGAAAGCACTATTCTCTCTTTTGTTTTTATAGCTATGTAGGATTATAATTTATAAAACAAGCAACATTTAATACAGGAATTAAAAGAAACCAACTTTCCCACCGGATCAGGCAAATAGCCTGATTATATGATTCATTAAAGGAAATACTGGAAAACACAAATCAAAACAGCTAAAATATTTGAACAGTTTAGTTTATTGTCACGTGTACCGAGGTACAGTGAAAAGCTTTATGCATGCGAACAAGTCAGCGGAAAGACAATACATGATTACAATCGAGCCATTTACGGTGTATAGATAGAATGATAAGGGAATAATGTTTACTGCAAGGTAAAGCCAGCAAAGTCTGATCAAGGATAATCCAAGGGTCACCAATGAGGTGGATAATAGTTCAAGACTGCTCTCTTGTTGAGGTAGGATGATTCAGTTGCCTGATAACAGCTGGAAAGAAATTGCCCCAGAATCTGGTGCGTTTTCACACTTTTATATATTGTTCCTGATGGGAGAAGAGGGATTGGCCACGGTGCGACTCGTCTTTGATGATGCTGCTGGCCTTGCCGAGGCAGCATGAGTTATAAATTGAGTCAATGGAAGGGAGGTTGGTTGTTTGAAAATAACATCTTGTGGATGCTGGAAAACGCTGTGAGAAAATTGCAAAAAAATGTTTGCAACGTAAAGCCAACAAAGTCCGATCAAGGTTAGTCAGAGAGTCATCAATGAGGTAGATAATAGTTCAGCACTGCTCACTGGATAGGGTAGGATGATTCGGTCACCTGAGAACAGCTGGGAAGACACTGTCCCTGAATCTGAAGTTGTGCGTTTTATACCTTTTGCCTGATGCGAGAGGGGAGAAGAGGGAGTGGCCAGTGTGTGACTCGCCCTTGATTATGCTGCTGGCCTTGCCAAGGCAGCGTGAGGTATCAATTGAGTCAATGGAAGGGAGGTTGGTTTGTGTGGAAAGAACAAGGAGTGAAATCTTATGGATGCTGGAAAACACAGTGAGAAAATTGCAAACAGGAACTAGAATAAGGGAATTTTAATGAGGTTGAAAATCTTATCAAGTGAAAGGTTTGAGTGAAAAGAGAGGTGAGAATACTGTGGGGAATTGAAACTGAAGGAGAGAGTGCAGTGAAATTCTGGAGACATTAAGTAAGGGCGGCACTGAACAACAGCTCAAGACAAGGTCAAAAGAGTAGGGAGAATTGAGCAGTGGGTGAAAAGATCATAGATAACAAAGATCATAGATAACAAAGAAATACTGAGAAAGTCACACAGCCAATTGGCCTTGGTGCAATGAAGAACAGCTACTGGCAAAGTATGAAGGCTGAAGCAATGATTTTAACTTCAAAACCAGAGATGAGATGAGAAACTGTTGAGGTTAATTAGAAAGGAGAAATAAGAAACTGCAGTTGCTGGTTTACAAAAAAAAAAGACACAAAGTACTGGAGTAACTCAGTGGATCCGGCGACATTCCCAATCAACCTTTATAAGTTCCTGTTGAGTACCATCAAAATTAGCCTTGCCCAATATAGGTATTTCATTTGAGGATTGGTCCTATCTTTTTCCATAACCAACATCTATGTTATGATGGTAAAACAAAATAAAGGCTAGATTTTCACATTTTGGCCATTTTGTTATAGTACAAAAAGAGTACACGTGGTACAAAAAGACTCAAAAGCTTTTAAATAAAATAAATTAATAAGCTGAACAAGCCTTTAGACAGACACAAAAAGAGTCTGGTGGTTGTTGGAAAGAGGTATTCATGAACATAGATGGACACAAATGGCTGGAGTAACTCAGCGGGACAGACAGCATCTCTGGAGAGAACAAATGGGTGACGTTTCGGGTTGAGACCCTTCTTCAGACTGACCATTTATACAGGTTAAGCAGTTTATAGAATGAGCATCTGCCATGGACACCAACAGCAAGAAATGATAAATATGCCTGCACTTTTTAATCTACAAAACACCCAACTCATAATTAGAAACGAATTGATATGTGGATTGATTCCATATTTCCATAATCCTTGTATTTTTTCCAATTTCAGAAAGCACTATTCTCTCTTTTGTTTTTATAGCTATGTAGGATTATAATTTATAAAACAAGCAACATTTAATACAGGAATTAAAAGAAACCAACTTTCCCACCGGATCAGGCAAATAGCCTGATTATATGATTCATTAAAGGAAATACTGGAAAACACAAATCAAAACAGCTAAAATATTTGAACAGTTTAGTTTATTGTCACGTGTACCGAGGTACAGTGAAAAGCTTTATGCATGCGAACAAGTCAGCGGAAAGACAATACATGATTACAATCGAGCCATTTACGGTGTATAGATAGAATGATAAGGGAATAATGTTTACTGCAAGGTAAAGCCAGCAAAGTCTGATCAAGGATAATCCAAGGGTCACCAATGAGGTGGATAATAGTTCAAGACTGCTCTCTTGTTGAGGTAGGATGATTCAGTTGCCTGATAACAGCTGGAAAGAAATTGCCCCAGAATCTGGTGCGTTTTCACACTTTTATATATTGTTCCTGATGGGAGAAGAGGGATTGGCCACGGTGCGACTCGTCTTTGATGATGCTGCTGGCCTTGCCGAGGCAGCATGAGTTATAAATTGAGTCAATGGAAGGGAGGTTGGTTGTGTGAAAAGAACACCTTGTGGATGCTGGAAAACGCTGTGAGAAAATTGCAAAAAAATGTTTGCAACGTAAAGCCAACAAAGTCCGATCAAGGTTAGTCAGAGAGTCATCAATGAGGTAGATAATAGTTCAGCACTGCTCACTGGATGGGGTAGGATGATTCGGTCACCTGAGAACAGCTGGGAAGACACTGTCCCTGAATCTGAAGTTGTGCGTTTTATACCTTTTGCCTGATGCGAGAGGGGAGAAGAGGGAGTGGCCAGTGTGTGACTCGCCCTTGATTATGCTGCTGGCCTTGCCAAGGCAGCGTGAGGTATCAATTGAGTCAATGGAAGGGAGGTTGGTTTGTGTGGAAAGAACAAGGAGTGAAATCTTATGGATGCTGGAAAACACAGTGAGAAAATTGCAAACAGGAACTAGAATAAGGGAATTTTAATGAGGTTGAAAATCTTATCAAGTGAAAGGTTTGAGTGAAAAGAGAGGTGAGAATACTGTGGGGAATTGAAACTGAAGGAGAGAGTGCAGTGAAATTCTGGAGACATTAAGTAAGGGCGGCACTGAACAACAGCTCAAGACAAGGTCAAAAGAGTAGGGAGAATTGAGCAGTGGGTGAAAAGATCATAGATAACAAAGATCATAGATAACAAAGAAATACTGAGAAAGTCACACAGCCAATTGGCCTTGGTGCAATGAAGAACAGCTACTGGCAAAGTATGAAGACTGAAGCAATGATTTTAACTTCAAAACCAGAGATGAGATGAGAAACTGTTGAGGTTAATTAGAAAGGAGAAATAAGAAACTGCAGTTGCTGGTTCACAAAAAAAAAGACACAAAGTACTGGAGTAACTCAGTGGATCCGGCGACATCTCTGGAGAAAATGGAAATGTGATGCTTCGGGACAGGGACCTTCATTAGTGATTGTAGCGGTGGGGGGAGGGAAGAAAGCTAGAAGAGAGGATGAGGTGGGACAAAGCCTTGTAAGTGAACGGTGGCTACTGGTGAGGGGAGTGATTGGAAAAAGCCAGAGATGAAAATACAACAAGGTGTAAGGTGAGGAAAGTGTGAATAGTGATGCTAAGGAAGGAATGTAAGTGGAAGGAGAGGGATGGAGGTTTTAGTAACCGAGGAGAGGTAAAATATTACAAGTTTTATTTCAACGCTGGAAATGGAATTGCTGTCAGTCACTAAGATATTTATTTTCATAGTTAAATAACTTCTTGTATTTTTCTAAACAAAGTCTCACAATTTTTTTCCAAGTCATCTGTGAAATCACACTTTCATTGCATAATCACCTCATTGACTTGTTTGTTTTACTTAAAATGTACGTATTAATTGTTTGCTGGTGGGAAAAATAAAGAAGACATTAGGAAATTTGTGGTTTTGAGACAGATGAGAAATATTGAGTAATATTCACACATTGGTAATCATGTTCATTTTAAAAGCTATCAAAACATTTGTAGGTGATTAGGTTTCTTCGGGTGTTTATATCATGCAGTATGCCAGACAATTCTCATCTCTTGGAAACAGAGCTGATATTAAGTAGGAAGGAAATGCAGATGCTGGTTTACACCGAAGATAGACACAAAATGCTGGAGTAACTCAACGGGACAGGCAGCATCTCTGGAGAGAAGGAATGGGTGAAGTTTTGGATCAAGACCCTTCGAAAGGTCTCTCATTCCTTCTATCCAGAGATGCTGCCTGTCCTCCTGAGTTACTCCAGTATTTTGTGTCTATCTTTGCTAATAATAAGTAGTTTAACAAGCAGCGATCTTCATTACTTAAACATAATGTTGAGAATAAGTGAGACCTGAGATGAATGCAAGTGGAATTTAATGTAATTTAATTTAATTTAGAAGACAATGAATTATAGTTGGAAAGCCATCAATAATTAATAACATTCTGTTGCACTTGTTCAGGCTTTACATAATGTTTTAATGTTTACAGAAATATTCATGACATACATCTCAATGTGACTTAAATGTATTAAGCAACTGTTAGCACATGGAGTCCTGTGCAGTAAGCGATGTATTTACATGTGGAGCCTCTTTCATCTAGTCTTTGGGCAACATCTTACAGGCTATTAGAGAAAAGATTGGGCTAATAATTAATCTTGCGTTGCAATAATGCTTAACAGTTTGACACATTGATATATAGATTGGAAGTTTGAGCTTCAGTTGCAAATAATACTTTTCTGTCCATTTTTTAATTAATGATCAGATAATTATTCAAAGCTTGTCCCCAATGTTTTCATCAATAATCTTGATGGAGAAAGGTTTTCACCATAAATCTTTGCCTTCCAAGCAGTATAAATTGTGAGGCTTTGCTTTTGTAAAATTAAAACAGTGATTAGACTTTTAAAATTTCCCATTGGCAGTAAAGCATTTGAGGGAAATCTTGAAATCATAAAAGGCATCATGTTTAGTTTAGTTTTAGTTTGGAGATACTGCGCGCAAAGAGGCCCTTTGGCCCACCGAATCCGCGCCGACCAGCGATATCTGAACACGAGCACTATCCTGCACACTAGATATAGGTTCCAATTTTTACCGAACCCAATTAACCTGTACGACTTTGGTGGGTGGGAGGAAACCAGAGCACCCGGAGAAAACCCACGCGGTCTCGGAGCGAACGGACTTGTCTCTATACAGACAGTACCCATAGTCAGGATCGAACCTGGGTCTCTGGCGTTGTAAGGCAGCAACTCTGCTATTGTGCCACTCCATGTCTCTGTTTATAAATTCTCCTGTGCCTTGAAAGGTAAATTAAACAAGGGGGTGCAGAAAGACACAATATTTTTACGGCAATATTTGAATCTTGTTCATTGCAGCTGCACTTGAGGCTCTATCTAAAGATTAGGAAGTAGGCATTTAATACTGGTGCATGTAAGAATTTCTCACAATCAGTGATAAAACTCTGGAATTGACTACCTCACACGGTTGTGGAGACCAGATCACTGGTAAAATTTAAAGAGGGGGTAAATACAGATGAGAAAGATCAGGACATTGAGAGAAATGGGAGATTGGCATAGAAGAGGAGATGAGACCTGGGGCAGATCAGTCATGATCATACTGAATGGTGGGTAGGTGGGCTTCACAAGCTACATGGCTATTCCTGCACCTAGATTCATATGTTATTATGTTGTTGGGGCAGGGTCATTGTGAATGAAGGCTGGGGGGAGGGGGGATTGGAAGTGGGGTTGGAAGGTGCAATGGGAGGTGTAGGAAAGAACTGCAGATAAAGTCGAAGGTAGACACAAAATGCTGAAGTAAACTCTGCAACTCAAACCTCGGCCACGAGCAAATAATAATGATACCGATCCGCTGACGTGAATTGCTCCTTGACCCCGACCCTGATTTCCATTCACAGAAACCTCCCATTGCACAAAATACTGGAGTAACTCAGTGGGACAGGCAGCCTCTCTGGAGAGAATGAATGGGTGATGTTTCGGGTCTTGATGTTTCTCTCCAGAGATGCTGCCTGTCCCACTGAGTTACTCCAGTATTTTGTGTAATAGGAGGTTTCTGTTAATGGAAATCAGGGTCGGAGTCAAGGAGTAATTCACATCAGCGGATCGGTATCATAAGTATTTGCTCGTGGCCGAGGTTTGAGTTGCAGAGTTGCATAGCATAGAAACAGGCCCTTTGACCAACCATCATGGCTATCAGTAATATTCCCAATTCCTTACATTAATTCCAAATCCCGCTATGCTTTGTTCATTTAAAACCTGCCCAAATGCACCTTAAATGCTTACAGTTCCTGCTTCCAGAATCTCCTGGTAAATACTAACTTTGCAACGTGTGATAAAAGTTTGCCCTCAAATCCTCTTAAACCCCTCCTTCTCACCTTAAACCTAATTTTAGACATCCCTAACTTGGGAAAATCCTTGACTGGACTTTACCTTGCTGGCTTTACCTTGCATTAAACATTATTCCTTTATCATGTACCTGTATCTGTACATTGTAAATGGATTGACTGTAATCAGGTATTCGCTTTCTGCTGACTGGGTTGGCATGCAGCAAACAGCTTTTCACTGTACCTCAGTACACGGGACAATAAACTAAACTAAAAAGCCTCTTGTTGATTACCTTATCTATGCCTCTCATAATTTTACATACTTTTAGCACACTACAATTTAACCTTCACTGGAGCAAGTCTACCCAATCTCTCTTCATAACTCATTAATCCAGGCAGCATCCTTGTGATTCTCTTCTGTACCCTCTCTTGTGCAATCACATCTTTCCTGTAGTGTTGCGACCAATACTACGTACAAAACTCCAAGTGCACCCTAACCAACGTTCTACACAATTGTAGCATGACGTCCAAACTCTTGAGCAGGGGGAGATGTGTGTTAAGGGTCCTGATGGAGATGTGGTTTGGGTAGTCAGAAGATTCTAAAGTAGACCTGCTTCAAGGTCTTCATTTAATGGGCACTAATCTGTAGCCTGTTCTGACTGCTGGATTGCATGGACGAGAATGTGTTATGGCAAGTCGTCTTTAAGCATCTTTGAACCAGGCCATAAAAGACTACTTCTACAGGATTGGCCAAACCATCTCAAGGCCAATGCTTGCACATGAATCCTGTGCCATTCAATACCTTTCTGAGTTTTTATACTGAGCCCTTGTAACCCAACGCTGTGAAAGGTAAACCTCTTTGCCCAGCAGACTGTGTTTGATGCCACAACAACCTCTGCTGTGCAATCTTGCTGTTCTGGTGAATCATATCTTCAATGCATTTGTACATTGTGCTACAGAAACTGGATTTCAGAACAGAATTTGCCCATCAACAACAATGAAATTGAATAACAGCCATGTTTTTACAATAAGCGAGTTCGGTATCTCGATACATGCAAGGAATCATGGGATTTTTCAAAGGTCATTCAGGATTTTTTTTAAAGCGAACGCAGCATTGTATAAACTGAATAAATTGTTAACTATTCTACCAAGGATTTAATCTAGAACTATGTCAGCTCAATAGCTTCCTTTCTTGTTCTGCTGTTCGCACACAACTTACACAGGCCTAGTTCTAGTTCAGTTCATTAATCTTCAATTAGGAGATATTCAAAAATGTAAATAATTTATTATTTTCATTTAATCCTTAATGTGTTTGCTACTGGAATAGGAAAATATTACGTGTTTGAAACATCTTCTTATCTATATTCATAATTTATGTGTAAAAATATATTTAATCTGAGGCAGGCAGCGACTGTATCAGTGTGATGTGGGCTGATGCTTTACCTACAGGCGGTGTGAATGTACCGTTAAGGCAAAGATTCATCTCCGAGGAAAACTGAGTACAGGGTTGGCCCTGTGAAGGAGTCGCCAATCCGATAAACCACATTTAACTGTGAAATGCCTCCCCTTTAGTATAGGTTAGATTGAGTGGAGGGTCTATGCTGTTCCAAGTTTGCGATGGTTGCGGTGTGTTTCCCCCAGCCATCTCGCCCAGTGCACGTTGGCCAGCACAGTTTGCCAGACCTTGTTAGTAGAGGCTCTTTGTGCAGGTGCGACCCGAAGCCCAAATGTTTTGTGGAGGTTCTGCGTTAGGATCGGGCACATAGCGAGCTAGTGAGAGGGCTGTCAGATCAGATCAACCCAGGTTGCCGAGTGGCCGAAAGGAGGTTTTAATGGGTCGTTATTAAACAGTTGCGGCTTTGCGGCATCGCCAGCTCTCTATCTCCCAGATCCCTCTCCCCAACTGTCGACAAAGTCTGACTGAGAAAATGCTCCCACTTATATTATGGGTTGGCTCCGCGTTGGCCCACTCGCTGGGGCGGACGGCGCCTCCTTCAAAGAGAGCGAGAACAGGCCCCTTCAGCTGAGGAGCTGCAGCCCACTCCTCAGTGACGCCTCTAGTTTGGCTGTGGTTCAAATGGCTGCAAATTCGCATAATTATCACCGCCCGGTCACCCGGACCCGGCTCCCAACTGTGAGCCCTGACAGACAGGAACAAACCCCACAGGATATTTCTAACCTACCCCCACACAGTACATTCTCCTTGTTTCCCTCAATCCAGGAAGATTGTTTAGATAGGAATGTAGAGACAGTCTTAAATTGGTTGACCACACAATTTATAATTTGTGTAAATCAATATCGAATTTGAATGGCTGTGACTCAGGCTAATGCCAGGGATTTGATAATTGACAGGTTTTGTTCCAGGCATTCTTGCTTTTTCAAGGCTGGTGCTGTATTGAGTCAATAATTTAAATAGATACAATTATGGATTTGTGCAGCCTGCAGTACTCGGTGGCCTACTGCTGACACATTTGACAGATACATTTAGTTATAAATCTCATTGAAATGAATATGCAGGTCCGTACATACACAGGTGATCAGCTGGCACATACGTTTTTTTCCCGAATGACCCATGACCTGGGCATGCGCAGTTGAGTATAGGAGCAGGGAGGTTCTACTGCAGTTGTACAGGGTCTTGGTGAGACCACACCTGGATTATTGCGTACAGTTTTGGTCTCCTAATCTGAGGAAATACATTCTTGCCATAGAGGGAGTACAGACAAGGTTCACCAGACTGATTCCTGGGATGTCAGGACTTTCATATGAAGAAAGACTGGATAGACTCGGTTTGTACTCGCTAGAATTTAGAAGATTGAGGGGGGATCTTATAGAAACTTACAAAATTCTTAAGGGGTTGGACAGGCTAGATGCAGGAAGATTGTTCTAAGGGGTTGGACAGGCTAGATGCAGGAAGATTGTTCCCGATATTGGGGAAGTCCAGAACAATGGGTCACAGTTTAAGGATAAGGGGGAAATCTTTTAGGACCGAGATGAGGAAAACATTTTTCACACAGAGAGTGGTGAATCTCTGGAATTCTCTGCCACATAAGGTAGTTGAGCCCAGTTCATTGGCTATATTTAAGAGGGAGTTAGATGTGGCCCTTGTGGCTAAAGGGATCAGGGGGTATGGAGAGAAGGCAGGTACAGGATACTGAGTTGGATGATCAGCCATGATCATATTGAATGGCGGTGCAGGCTCGAAGGGCCGAATGGCCTACTCCTGCACCTATTTTCTATGTTTCTATGTAATACTGAACTCGCTTTTTATTCATCCATTGTAAAAATGAAATTGCTATTCGTTTTTTGGATTTAATTTGTAGAATACTGGGGAGAGATGGTGCCTCACAGTGCCAGAGACCGGGTTTCGATCCTGACCTCGGGTGCTGTCTGTGTGGAGTGTGCACATTATCCCAATGACTGCATGGATTTCCTCCTGGTGCTCTGGTTTCCTCCCATATAATTAGAATTAGAATTAGAATTACCTTTATTGTCATTCAGACCTTACGGTCTGAACGAAATTTTGTGCCTGCAGTCATACATACAATAATACAATAATAAACAACAATAAACACAAATTAACATCCACCACAGTGAGTCCTCCAAGCACCTCCTCACTGTGGTGGAGGCAAAAATCTTAGGGCTGCAGTCTCTTCCCTCCTCTTCTCCCTCTGCGCTGAGGCGATTCCCCACTGGGCGATGGTACAAACAGTCCCTCGGCTCACCGAACCCCGGAAACCCCGCAAATCCCATATCCCAAAGACGTGCAGGTTTGTAGGTTAATTGGCCTCTATAAAATTGCTGCCTAATGTGTCAGGACTGAGATAACATAGAACTAGTGTGAATGAATGATTGAAAGTCAACGTTGACTTTGTGGGCCAAAAGGCCTACTTCTATGCGGAATGTCTAAACTAAACTACATTTTTGAAATATAGGCCATGATACCTGAACAATAGGTACCAGTCTGTCTCTGCCATGCTAAACTGCAATCAGCATTTCCCCATTACACAACTCAGGACTGAACCATCAGGCAAATGTACCTCTCAATCCATTTGGTGCTGAAATAAATAATTGAACATATCCTGGACGAGGAACCAGTTAACTTGCCAATAAGTAGGCACTTACATAAATTACAGGTTGTCAAACAAGTAATATATTAATTGCAATTAATGCCAGATTTAACAAAATTGCTGCAGCCCTCAACGCGTGGTTAAACAATAATAGAATACCAATACTTTTGATGGTTTGATGATGTGGGAAGCTTTAAGGTCCTGTCCCACTAGGCGATTTTTTTCGGCGACTGCCGGCGTCATATCAGTGTCGCCAAAAGATTTTGAACATTTCAAAATCCAGTGGCGACAAATAAAATGTTGAAAACTTGAAAAAAACATCGCGCGTCATACGTCATCGTGCCGCATCGCCGCCGCATCACGCCGCAAATTGTTCGCTGATCTGATACGTCAGTCAATGATGCCGGCAGTCGCCGAAAAAAATCGCCAAGTGGGACAGGCCCTTTACTGACATGCATGGACTTTGCCCAAGCATTCAACCCAGCTGCAGACTAGTTAGAGGGCATAGCTTTAAGACGAGAGGGCAAAGGTTTAAAGGAGATCTGTAGAGCAAGTGTTTTTTTTTACAGAGAGAGCGGTGGGTGGTTTGTATGCACTGCCTTTATCCTAACCAAAAGTCTCTTAAATGCCATGATCGTATCTGCATCCATGTCATCTCTGGTTGGGGTGGTGATTAAAGTAGATATGACAGTGGCATTTCATAGGTTTTTGGACAGGAACATGGGGATCCTAGAGATTGGAGGGACATGGGACACGTGCTGGCAGAGGAGGTTAGTTTATTTTGGCATCACATTTGAACATAGGACAGAAAGCCAGAACAGGCCCTTCAGACCAGAATGTCTGTGCCCAAAATGATGCCAAGACCAATTCTTATCTGCCTGTACATAATCCATAATCCTCTTTTTCCTACATATCCATATGCCTAACCAAACGTATCTTAAATGCCACTATTATATCTACCCCAGCCACCACCCTCGGCAGCACGTTCCAGGTACTTACGACCTTCTGCTTAAACAAAAATTGCCCCGCACATCTCCTTTAAACGTTATCTCTCTCACCTTAAAGCTATATCCTTTAGTTTTGATTTTTCCATCCTAGGAAAAAGGTCCTCATTGTCTACCCTATCTATGCCACTTATAATTGTATATACTTCTAGCAGGTCTCCCCTCAACCTCTGGAGTTCCAGAGAAAATGATCCAAGTTGGTCCAATCTTTCCTTTTAGCAATTACCTTCTAATCCAGGCATCATTCTGGTAAACTTCTTTGCAAAATCTCCTCATCCTCTGTGTAATGAGGCAACCAGAAATGTCCTCAATAATCCAAATATGGCCTAACCAAAGTCCTATAATCCTGCATCATACTTCCTGAATCTTCTACTCAATGCTCCAACCCATGAAAGCAGGCATACCATGTGCCTTTTTTACCACTCTATATACTTGTGTTGGCACTTTCAAGGAGTTATGGACTTGGATCCCAAGATCCCTCTACCTCCCTTTGTGGAATTAATTGCGGCAGATGGCTGTGGAATTTTGTCATTTTGCATTTTAAAGTCACAGATTGACAGATGCTTCATTAGTACAGGTATCAGGGGTTATGGAGAGAAGGCATGAGAATGGGTTTGAGAGAAAAAGATAGATCAGCCATGATTGAATGGTGGAGTAGACTTGATGGACCGAATGGCCTAATTCTAGAATTTATGAACCAATGTACATGAAAGCTGTTTAGGGTCATGCTATTAACTCCATATTTTCACCTTACTTCTGATCTCCTGAATTCCAACACCTGACACTTGCTTAGATTAAACTATGTCTGCCATTTCTCCACCCATTTCTGCCGCTGACCAATATCCTGTTGTATACTTTGACAACCTTCCCCTTAGTCCACAACCCCAGAATTCTTGGTGTTGTCGGCAAGCTTACTAAGCAACTTATCTACGTTTACATCTAAGTCATCAATATCTATCGCAAACAGCAGAGGTCCCAGCACAGATCCCTGCCAACCTCCACTGGTCACAGACCTGTTCTGAATATTGTCCTTCCACCACGACTCTCTGTCATCTGTCAGTAAGCCAGTCCTGCATCTATACAACCATGGCATGGTTAATACGAAGATAGACACAACATGCTGGAGTAACTCAGGACAGGCAGCATCTCTGGAGCGAAGGAATGGGTGATGTTTCAGTGCGAGGCCGTTCTTCAGACTGACCCGAACGTCACCTATTCCTTCTCTCCAGAGAAGCTGCCTGACCCGCTGAGTTACTCAAGCATTTGTGTCTATCTTCGGTTTAAACCAGCAACTGCAGTTCCTTCCTACACAAGGCATAACCATATAATAACCATATAACAATTACAGCACGGAAACAGGCCATCTCGATCATTCTAGTCCGTGCCGAACACGTATTCTCCCCTAGTCCCATATACCTGCGCTCAGACCATAACCCTCCATTCCTTTCCCGTCCATATAACTATCCAATTTATTTTTAAATGATAAAAACGAACCTGCCTCCACCACCTTCACTGGAAGCTCATTCCACACAGCCACCACTCTCTGAGTAAAGAAGTTCCCCCTCATGTTACCCCTAAACTTCTGTCCCTTAATTCTCAAGTAATGTCCCCTTGTTTGAATCGTCCCTACTCTCAGTGGGAAAAGCTTATCCACGTCAACTCTGTCTATCCCTCTCATCATTTTAAAGACATCTATCAAGTGCCCCCTTAACCTTCTGCGCTCCAAAGAATAAAGCCCTAACTTGTTCAACCTTTCTCTGTAACTTAGTTGCTGAAACCCAGGCAACATTCTAGTAAATCTCCTCTGTACTCTCTCTATTTTGTTGACATCCTTCCTATAATTAGGCGACCTAAATTGTACCCCATACTCCAGAATTGACCTCACCAATGCCTTGTACAATTTTAACATTACATCCCAACTTCTATACTCAATGCTCTGATTTATAAAGGCCAGCACACCAAAAGCTTTCTTTACCACCCTATCTACATGAGATTCCACTTTCAGGGAACTGTGCACAGTTATTCCCAGATCCCTCTGTTCACCTGCATTCTTCAATTCCCTACCATTTACCATGTACGTCCTATTTTGATTTGTCCTGCCAAGATGTAGCACCTCACACTTATCAGCATTAAACTCCATCTGCCATCTTTCATAGTTAATTCTGTGAAACCAAAACTACTGGACGTGAGGCTACCGGCTTATAATTGCACGGATATTCTGGGCCGAGGGGTCTAATCCTGTGCTGCACTGTTCTACAAATAGAAGATAGACACAATATGCTAGAGTAACTCAGCAGGACAGGCAGCATCTCTGGAGAATAAATTACATTTTTGCTCGAGACCCTTCTTCATACTGAGAGCCGGGGAGAGGGAAACTAGAGGTATGAAAAGGTGCAAAGAACAAATTAATGAAAGGTTTGAAAAGAACAAATCAAAGCCGGCACCGAAGATCAGGGAAAGGTGGATCCCACAATGGTCCATTGTTGGCTGTGGAAAGATTGATAATGAGGGGATACAAACAGTGAAACCAAGCGAGATGACAGTGAAACTAATAGGACGACTCGGGTGGAAGAAAGATGGAGAGAGAGGGAATGTGAGGGTTACTTGAAATTAGAGAAATCAAATGAATACTGCTGAGTTGTAAGTTGTCCCAGTGAAATATGAGGTGCTGTTCCTCCAATTTGTTATTACGTGTCATACGGTCATAAGTGATAGGACCATAATTAGGCCATTCGGCCCATCAAGTCTGCTCTGCCATTCAATCATCGCTGATCATGGCTGAGGTACAGTGAAAAGCCTTTGTAGCGTGCTACCCAGTCAGCAGAAAGACAGTATGTGAGTACAGTCGAGCCATTTGCAGTATATAGATGTGTTTAAGAACGAACTGCAGATGCTGGAAAATCGAAGGTACACAAAAATGCTGGAGAAACTCAGCGGGTGCAGCAGCATCTATGGAGCGAATGAGATAGGCAACGTTTCGGGCATTTTTGTGTACCTGCAGTACATAGATGCATGATAAGGGAATAACGTTTAGTGCAAGGTGAAGCCAGCAAAGTCCGATCAAGGATAGTCCGAGTGGATTAAAAAAAATAAATGATTTTTATTCTCAGATGCTATTATCACAGTTTAAATTTGTAGGGAGGGTGTGGATGATCAGATCAGGAGGCAGATGCTGACAGGGTCTTCCTGCTACCATGGTCACCACTTTTCTCCATTTCATGTCCCTTCTGCTTATTCCCTGCCAATGAAAGCCGGACTCACTGGGCAGCCATTGTCACTGATGCCGAAGATTTGAAATAAAGACAGAAAATGTTGCAGATACCAGCAGGTGAGGCAGCATCTGTGGAAAAGACCCAAAAGCTAATGTTGTGGTTTGCAGATCAAAAGAACACAAAGTGCTGGAGTAACTCAGTGGTCAGGCTGAATCTCTGGATAGGTGACTTTTCGGGTCGGGACCCTTCTTCAGACTGATTGTGGGGATGTGCGGGGGGTGGGGGGAGGGGAAGAAAGCTGGGAGAGAGGAGATGCAGAACACATTGTGGCACATAGTAGGTAGACACAGGCAAGATGGGTATATTACCTGCAATGCTTAGTCCTGCCTCTCCTCTCTTCCAGCTTTCGTTCACCACACCCACCCTCCAAAATCAGACTGAATTGGGTCCCAACCCAAAACATCACCTATCCATGTTCTCCCGAGATGCTGCCTGCCCTGCTGAGTTACTCTAGCACTTTGTGCCATTTTGTGTAAACCTGCATCAGCATTTCCTTGTTTCTACTCCATAGTTTGCACCCTTCTCAGTCTGAACCATTGCTCGTTTCTCTGCTCGTGAATGCTGTCTGATCTGCTCTACGTTTCCCATTGTGTCAGATATGTACTAAGTGCATCGTGAGAAGTGTAAGGCTAATTGAGAGATGGAGATGACAAGGAGACAGGCTGCTCCTTCAGCTGTTAATGACACATTCAGCACTCACGGAACAGTGCAGGAGGATAGGTTTTATGCTGGGACTTCGGGAACCTGTGGGACAAATGTCCTTGAGTCATTCAGCACTGAACCACAGATGGATCTTTCAGAAGAGTGCAATTAACATGCAATATAAATATAACACGTTAATTTGTATGCTTCAATAACACTTGTTAGCATTGATTAATTGAGAATCCTATTATAAACATTGTGATCAGATATGATATTATACACTAATGTGCTCAGATATGAATTGTAAGGACGTGCAACATGCTGAAAAACTCTGTGCCATGTATGATGTTATTGTGAAATGTCTCAATGCTTCCAGTGATCCCTTTTGTAAAAGTAAATGTAAGGTACCCAACATCAGACCTGGGTGGAATGAGTTTGTGTCTGAGCAGTACGCTGAGGCAAGAGAGGCCTTTAGACTCTGGTCAGAGGCAGGTAGGCCTAGACAGGGGGTATTGCTAGATATGAAAAAACGCACAAATGCTAGAGTTAAGTATGCACTTCGTTTTATTAAGAAAAATGAAAACACAATGAGAGCAGACTCGCTTGCCAGAAAGCTACAGAATAACAACCTTACTAACTTCTGGAAAGAGGTCAAAGTAATGAATAACAGTAAAACACCCCTACCGTCTGACATTGAAGGTGTTAGTAGCCCAGAAAAAAATAGCTGAGAGTTGGCGTGAGCACTACCGTAACCTTTTTAACTGTGTTAAAAGTAACGCAGTTAGAATCAATCATGCACTTATTGATCTCTCTGCAGATATGGTAGTTAGGGCAGCAGATGTCTATGATGCCATTAACATGTTGGATAACAACAAAGCCTGCGGTATGGACTGCATTACTGCAGAACATCTAAAATATGCCAGCTATAAGCTCTGCCCTTTGCTTTCCATGTGCTTTAATGGTTGTCTGGTTCATGTTGTCCTGCCAAATGCTATTATGTCTGTAATGTTGTACTGCGCATGTTGTTCCATTGTTTAAAAAGGGTTCTAAGAGTAAACCTAGCAATTATAGACCAGTTAGTTTGACTTCAGTGGTGGGCAAATTAATGGAAAAGATACTTAAAGATAATATATATAAGCATCTGGATAAACAGGGTCTGATTAGGAACAGTCAACACGGATTTGTGCCTGGAAGGTCATGTTTGACTAATATTCTTGAATTCTTTGAAGAGGTTACTAGGGAAATTGACGAGGGTAAAGCAGTGGATGTTGTCTATATGGACTTTAGTAAGGCCTTTGACAAGGTTCCTCATGGAAGGTTGGTTAAGAAGGTTAAACTGTTGGGTATAAATGCAGGAATAGCAAGATGGATTCAGCAGTGGCTGAATGGGAGAAGCCAGAGGGTAATGGTGGATGGCTGTTTGTCGGGTTGGAGGCAGGTGACTAGTGGGGTGCCTCAGGGATCTGTGTTGGGTCTTTTGTTGTTTGTCATGTACATCAATGATCTGGATGAAGGGGTGGTAAATTGGATTAGTAAGTATGCAGATGATACCAAGATAGGGGGTGTTGTGGATAATGAAGAGGATTTCCAAAGTCTACAGAGTGATTTAGGATATTTGGAAAAATGGGCTGAAAGATGGCAGATGGAGTTTAATGCTGATAAATGTGAGGTGTTACACCTTGGCAGGACAAATCAAAATAGGACGTACATGATAAATGGTAGGGAATTGAAGAATACAGTTGAACAGAGGGATCTGGGAATAACCGTGCATAGTTCCTTGAAGGTGGAATCTCATATAGATAGGGTGGTAAAGAAAGCTTTTGGTATGCTAGCCTTTATAAATCAGAGCATTGAGTATAGAAGCTGGGATGTAATGTTAAAATTGTACAAGGCATTGGTGAGACCAAATCTGGAGTATGGTGTACAATTTTGGTCGCCCAATTATATGAAGGATGTCAACAAAATAGAGAGAGTACAGAGGAGATTTACTAGAATGTTGCCTGGGTTTCAACAACTAAGTTACAGAGATAGGTTGAATAAGTTAGGTCTTTATTCTCTGGAGCGCAGAAGGTTAAGGGGGGACTTGATAGAGGTCTTTAAAATGATGAGAGGGATAGACAGAGTTGATGTGATCAAGCTTTTCCCTTTGAGAATAGGGAAAATTCAAACAAGATGACATGACTTCAGAATTAAGGGACAGAAGTTTAGGGGTAACATGAGGGGGAACTTCTTTACGCAGAGAGTGGTAGCGGTGTGGAATTTGCTTCCAGTGGAAGTGGTGGCGGCAGGTTCGTTGGTATCATTTAAGAATAAATTGGATAGGCATATGGATGAGAAGGGAATGGAGGGTTATGGTATGAGTGCAGGCAGGTGGGAATAAGGGGAAAAAAATGTTCGGCGCGGACTTGTAGGGCCGAGATGGCCCGTTTCCGTGCTGTAATTGTTATGGAGCTACTCATTGGGCAGTCCTTGCCCCGGCGCGGCGCCGAGCTCCACTACCAATGGTGCCGCCAGCCGAGCAAGAAGGAGAAACGAACATTGGAGTTCGCAGCCAATCTTCTGTTGCTGGAGATTGGCGAATGGTGGCGGTGGTGGTGTGGTCGGGAGCCTGTGTTCGACTGGATGGAGCCTCGAACAACACTACTGCAGTCGATGTACCACGGCATCCGTGACAACGCCCGGATGACATGCCCGGGGACGTCGGTGTACACGTCCGTTCTATGGCAGCGCGACTCCACCTTTATCACCCAAGGTGGCAGCAGTGACGAGAGACACCGGTTGGTCGACGCCATGTGCGGCATCTATGAAATCAAAAGTGTGATGCCCTCCGACCGCGGCATCTACCGCTGCTGGGTGGGTGCAAGGGCGTAGGGTTGCCTCCTTCCACCTCGAGACGCCCAAGAAGCCAGTGGTACACCGCCGCGTCAACCGGCGACTGCTCAAAGGCGTAACATTCATCGTCGGCACGATCGCCATGGTATTTGTAATCAGCGCCATGGTTGAGATATTACACACCTAGATCTCCGATTTCAACTGCCTCCTCAAGACCACATAAAGACCACGAGACATAGGGGCAGAATTAGGCCCATTTCCGCCATTCTATCGCGGCTGATTCATTTTTCCTTCTTAACCAAATTCTTCTGCCCTCTCCCCGGAATCTTTTATCATTAATAATTCCATATCCATATCCCAAGGACTTGGCCTCTCATGCCCCAGGCCATGGATGACACAGAGGCAAATGTGCAATTGGGCTGCGTTGGCTCCAGTGGAGCTGCAGTGTGAATAACATTGGTGCACATGGGCTGCTTTAGGGAAAACAATCTGCTGCGTGATAGAGTGCCGTCTGCATTGCTGCTGTGCCAGTGACCATGCTGCATTGGAGCACATTGGGAGCAATGCCTCCACCTCCAGCGAGTCTGGGACATGTATTGGAAGAATGGCACCCTAGGGAACTGAAAGAACTGCAGTTGCTGGTAAGATCGAAGGTAGAAACAAAATGCAGCATATTTGGAGAGGGGTCGAGACCCTTCTGATGTCAGGGGAGCGTATAGGTCATAAGGTCATATGTACTCGGAGCAGAATTAGGCCATTCAGCCCATCAAGTCTACTCCACCATTCAATCATGGCTGATCTATCTCTCCCTCCTAACCTCATTCTCCTGCCTTCTCCCCATAACCCCTGATACCCACACTAATCAAGAATCGAACTATCTCTGCCTTAAAAATATCCACTGACTTGGTCACCACAACCCTCTGTGGCAAAGAATTCCACAGATTCACCACCCTCTGGCAAAATACATTTCTCCTCATCTCCTTCCTAAAAGAACGTCCGAGCCTGTGGGTAGGACAAAGAAGAGAGTGGAACTAGTGGCAGAACTGAGAAGGTGTGTGGGGTGAGGGGTGAAATGAAGAGAGAGAGAGCAAGGGTTATCTGAAGTTAGAGAAGTCAATGTTCATACTGCTGGGGTGTAAACTACCCAAGTGAAATACAGTGCATTCAGAAAATATTCAGACCCCTTCACT
This sequence comes from Amblyraja radiata, assembly GCF_010909765.2. Lineage (NCBI taxonomy): Eukaryota > Metazoa > Chordata > Chondrichthyes > Rajiformes > Rajidae > Amblyraja > Amblyraja radiata. The sequence continues at coordinate 391,419 of NW_022630090.1, read as the reverse complement.
TTTTCCACATTTTGTTACGTTACACCCTAGTCATTTTTTTACATCCATCTACACAGGTATTTAGAAATTTTTGCAAAGTAATTAAAAAGAAATAACTGAAATATCACATTTACATAAGTATTCAGACCTTTCAGATTGTCAGATTGAATGGAGAGCGTCGATGCACAGCTATTTTCAGGTCCCTCCAGAGATGTTCGATCGGGTTCAAGTACGGCTTCTGGCTGGGCCACTCAAGGACATTCACAGACATGTCATGGCCACTCCTACGTTGTCTTGGCTATGTGCTGTTGGAAGGTGAACCTCCGCTCCAGTCTCAGGTCCAGAATGCTCTGGAGCAGGGTTTCATCAAGGATCTCGCTGTACTTTGCTCTGTTCCATTTCCCCTGGATCCTGATTAGTCTCCTACCGCTGAAAGCATCCCCACAGCATGATGCTGCCACCACCATGCTTCACTGTGGGTATGGTATTGGCCAGGTGATGAGCGGTGCCTGGTTTCCTCCAGACGTGATGCTTGGCATTCAGGCCAAAGAGTTCAATCTTGGTTTCATTAGACCAGAGAATCTTGTTTCTCATTGCTTTGGCAAACTCCAAGCGGGCTGTCATGTGCCTTTTACTGAGGAGTGGCTTCCGTCTGGCGACTCTACCATAAAGGCCTGATTGGTGGAGGGCTGTAGATATAGTTGTCCTTCTGGAAGGTTCTATCATTGCCACAGAGGAACTCTGGCGCTCTGTCTGTCAGAGCTCCATCAGGTTCTTGGTCACCTCCCAGACCAAGGCCCTTCACCCCCGATTGCTCGGTTTGTCCGGGCGGCCAGCTCTATGAGGAGTCCTGGTGATTCCTACGTTCTTACATTTAAGAATGACGGAGGCCACTGTGCTCTTCTGGACCTGCAATGCTGCAGACATTGTTTTATACCCATCCCCAGATCTGTGTATCGACACAATCCTGTCTCGGAGATCTACAGACAATTTATTTGTCTTCATGGCTTGGTTTTTGCTCTGACATGCACTGTCAACCGTGGGACCTTATACAGACAGATGTGTGCCTTTCCAAACCATGTCCAATCAATTTAATTTACCACTGGTGGACTCCAATCAAGTTGTAGAAACATCTCAAGGATAATCAATAGAAACAGGATGATCCCAAGCAATGTTGAGTGTCATAGCAAAGGGTAAATGTAAATACATGTAAGCTTGATATTTGTGATTCTTATGTAAATGTGATATTTCAGTTATTTATTTTTAATTACTTTGCAAACATTTCTAACCGCCTTTTTCTGAATGCAGTTTATGAGGTGTTGTTCCTCAAATTAGTGCTGGGCCTCTCTCTGACAATGGAGAAGGCCCAGGACAGAAAGGTCAGATTCGAAATGGGAGGAGGAGTTGAAGTGCTGGGCTACCGTGAGATTGGCTTATTTGAGACAGACTGAGCCGAGATGTTCAGCGAATGATTGCCGAGTCTGTGCTTGGTCTCGCCAATGTAGAGAAGTTGACACCCAGAACAGCGGATGCAGTAGATGAGGTTGAAGGTGGTGCAAGTGAACCTCTGCCTCACCTGGAAAGACTGTTTGTGTAATTTGGATGGAGTCGAGGGGGAAAGGTAAAGGGACGGTCTTGCATCTCCTGCAGTTGCAGAGGAAAGTGCCTATGCCCCTGTCCCACTTAGGAAACCTGAACGGAAACCTCTGGAGACTTTGCGCCCCACCCAAGGTTTCCGTGCAGTTACCGGAGGTTCCCGGAGGTTTTTGTCAGTCTCCCTAATGGTCGAACGTGGTTTCCGCTTCTTCTATGTTCCGGCGATTATTTCAAATAAATTCACAATCGGCCACGACTAAAAATAGGTTGCCGTTTTAAAAATCGTAATTTTTTAGTCTAAGTCGGTTGCGATGCTAGTTGAATGTGGTTGCCTGAGGTTGCAAGTAGTCTTCCACTACCTGCAACCTATCACCGATTTTTTAAACGGCAACCTATTTTTAATCGCGGCAGGTTTTGAATTTTTTTTAAATAATCGGCGGAACATAGAAGAAACGGAAAAGCACTTTCGACCATTAGGGAGACTGACAACAACCTCCGGGAACCGCACGGACACCTTGGGTGGGGCGCAAAGTCTCCAGAGATTTCCGTTCAGGTTTCCTAAGTGGAAAGCAGAAAGGGGTGGAGATGGGAAGATGCGGCCAGCAGTGGGCTCCCTTTGGAGGTGGCAACAATGTTGGAGGATGTTAGGCTGTGGGCGGAGGAGCTTTTTCGTTCAAGTTCGTGACCCAACTCACGGATCTACCTGAATGTTTAACATATTGTGTATAAATATTATATAAATCATACCTGAAACTCGTCAAGACCAAAACATGCCGATTTTTTAAATATGAGAAAAACCTTAATTTTTTCCGAGTAGTAATTGTCCAATCAATGCACATTTGACTTTGAGTTCGGACGCAAATTGACCAATCCCGCGCTTTGTTTTATGGTCGCTAGGCAGCGAGGACACTGGGATCATGGCTGCCTCCTAATTACATCAAAACAATAGCAAATTTTCCAAGGAATATAGGTATTGCTAACCTTGCTGATAATTTTGTTTTTCAATTGATTTGTCTATAAAGTTACTATGTGGGACCCATTGGATCCCAGCTTCACACGGCAAGGCTGGTCCCCCAACGCAATATTCCACCTCTCCAACAATTCCAATATTGCTGGCCAGTGGGGGGGGGGCTTGCTGGAGCGCTAGCATGGTGATGCAGGCCGAAGGGACTGGTTTCCCGAGGGCTAGTAGGGACATTGTGGGCCAAATGGATTCTTGGGCTGGCAGCTGTCACTTCGACCACACACACACACACACACACACACACACACAGACACACTCTCACACACAAAAACACACACTCACACCAACACACACACACACACACACACACACACACACACACACACACACACACACACACACACACACACACACACACACACACACACACACACACACACACACACACACACACACACACACACACACACACACACACACACACACACACACACACACACACACACACACACACACTCACACACGCAAACACACACAGTATAAGAATATATGGTTTAAAGTGACTGCAGCATGGAATTAGGCTCCCCGTGGTGTTCAAGTTCAAGTTCAAGTGAGTTTATTGTCATGTGTCCCTGTATAGGACAATGAAATTCTTGCGTTGCTTAAGCACACAGAAAATAGTAGGCATTCACTACAAAACAGATAAATGTGTCCATATACCATGATATAAATATATACAAACATGAATAAATAAACTGGTAGTGCAAATAACAGAAAGTGGTTGCTAATAATCAGAGTTTTGTCCGAGCCAGGTTTAATAGCCTGATGGCTGAGGGGAAGTAGCTATTCCGGAACCTGGTTGTTGCAGTCTTCAGGCTCCTGTACCTTCTACCTGAAGGTAGCAGGGAGATGAATGTGTGGCCAGGATGGTGTGGGTCTTTGATGATACTGCCAGCCTTTTTGAGGCAGCGACTGCGATAAATCCCCTCGATGGAAGGAAGGTCAGGGCCGATGATGGACTGGGCAGTGTTTACTACTTTTTGTAGTCTTTTCCTCTCCAGGGCGCTCAAATGTCCGAACCAAGCCACGATGCAACCGGTCAGCATGCTCTCGACTGTGCACCTGTAGAAGTTAGAGAGAGTCTTCCTTGACAATCCGACTCTCCGTAATCTTCTCAGGAAGTAGAGGCGCTGATGAGCTGTTTTGATAATTGCGTTAGTGTTCTCGGACCAGGAAAGCTCTTCAGAGATGTGCACGCCCAGGAATTTGAAGTTCTTGACCCTTTCAACCATCGACCCGTTGATATAAATGGGGCTGTGGGTCCCCCTCCTACTCCTTCCAAAGTCCACAATCAGTTCCTTGGTTTTGCTGGTGTTGAGGGCCAGGTTATTGCGCTGGCACCATATGGACAGTTGCTCGATCTCTCTTCTGTACTCTGACTCATCCCCATCAGTGATACGACCCACCATAGTGGTGTCGTCAGCGAACTTGATGATGGAGTTCGGGTAATATGGGCATTGGACACTAGATGCCACTTAATTTTTTGATTTCATTTCGAATTAATTTAATTAAATAATGTGCAACTTTTGGTACTGATGAGTTATGACTTTTTTCTCAATTATATTTTATCTAAATCTGTGCAAAATTTAATGTATTTCCGAGACATGGGTCACGAAAGTTAAATTCTAGACACATTTTCGATGCTCGGCCCACAGCATCTATATGCTGTATGCGACGGCTGATGGGGTGGAAGATGAGTACAAGGGGGACTCGTGACGTTAAGAGAGGGGGGAGGGGGAACCACCTCCAAAGCGATCCCACTACTGGCCATATTTTCCCATCTCCACCGCTTTCTGCTTTCCACAGCGACCATTTCTTCCGTAACTACCTGCTCAACTCGTCCTTTCCCACCCAAAACACCCTCTCCCCAGGCACTTTCCTCTGTAATCGCAGGTGATGCAACACCTGTCCCTTTACCTTCCCCCCTCGAATCCATTCAAGTACCCACACAGTCTTTCCAGGTGAGGCAGACGTTCACTTGCACCTCCTCCAACCTCATCACTGCATCCGCTGTTCCAGGTGCCAACTTCTCTACATCGGCGCTACCTAACGCAGGCTCGGTGATCATTCGCTGAGCACCTCGGCTCAGTCCGTCTTAGCCAACCTGATCTCCCGGTGGCCCAGCACCAACACCCCCCCCCCCATTCCTAATCTGTCCTTTCTCTCCTGGGCCTCCTCCGTTGTCAGAGTGAGGCCCAGTGCAAATTGGAGGATCAGCACCTCATATTTCAGTTAGGTAGTTTACACCCCAGCGGTATATACATTGACTTATCTAACTTCTGGTAGCCCTTGCTCTCTTGCTTCATTCCCCCCTTCACAGGTCCCTCACTGGTCCCACTGTCCCCGCCTACATTATTTCTTTGTCCTAACCCCTCCCCTGACTAAAGAAGAGCATCGACCTGAAATGTCACCAATTCCTTCTCTCCATAGATGCTGCCTCGCCCGCTGACTTTCTCTAGCATTTTGTGTCTACTGGCCACTCCCATTTCTCCCCTCCTGCCTGCCTCCATTAACATTCCGTCCTCTGGCTTCACAATTTCCAATTAAAATCCTCTTCAGTCTCACACCAGCGTTTAGCAGCTACAGGCCCGTACGAAGGATGGGGACAGGCGGGGTCAGCAGAGAGCTGTGGAGAAACTGGCTGCCGACAAGACCAAGCCCTTGAAGAGGCAGACTGGTGGTGCAAAGTGGAGCCCAAGGGTTTGGGGCAGCTCGGCCACCGAGGAAGGCAGCAACCACGAGCAGCAGTCCAGGGTTCACGAGAAACCACACCAGCAGCACTCCAGGGTTCCAATCCCATGAGCAGCACCCAGCACTCCAGCAGTCCAGCACTCCAGCCTCCAGCACTCCAGCAGTCCAGCACTCCAGCACTCCAGCAGTCCAGCACACCAGCACTCCAGCAGTCCAGCACTCCAGCAGTCCAGCAGTCCAGCAGTCCAGCACGCCAGCAGTCCAGCAGGCCAGCAGTCCAGCAGTCGAGCACTCCAGCACGCCAGCAGTCCAGCACACCAGCACACCAGCACTCCAGCACTCCAGCACTCCAGCAGTCCAGCACACCAGCAGACCAGCAGTCCAGCAGTCCAAAAAAAAACAGCAGCCTCGCCAGCAGCAGCCCACGGTGCACAATAACTAACTGCAAAGTAAACCAGCAGCACCCAGCACTCCAGCACAGCCCCTGTATATATTTTAACCATATTTACTCATTGTTATTTACAATTAATATATATTTACCTATTTACATATTTACCTATTATTGTTCTACTAAATATATTCAATTTTACTTTGAAAAGTTTGTTTCCATGCAATATTTCTTTAATCTATGATTATTGATTTGGTCGTTGCGAATAATGTATCTTCGATGAATCTTAAGGTTAATTATTTCCTTCATGCAACTCTCCCGAATTTATATTCATGTACTGTAGAATCAGTTCATTTTTCTCGGGTTGGTAATGAGCATTGAGAGGTAGTAAATATAATCCACCATCACCCTTATATGTCTATATCTCTTGTTTCCTTTTCCCCCTGACTAGTCTGAAGATGGGTCTCGACCCAAAACGGCACCCATTCCTTCTCTCCAGAGATGCTGGCTATCCTGCTGAGTTACTCAAGCTTTTTGTGTCTACCCTTACATCAAATGTACTCGTTCTTCTTGCCTAGAGTGTGACTCTTTTATTTCTGAAGCACCGAGGGTTTTAATTTGTTCGATGGATGGGGAGTGCATAATTGTGGACTGCAATTTCACCCATTCCCTCTCTCCAAAGATGCTGACTGGCCCGCTGAGTTAGCCTAGCATTTTGTGACTATTGTTTTGGTGTAAACCAGCATTTGCAATTCCTTCCTGATACATGTGGAGGTTTTGGGCTGGGTTTGGCCACGTTCGAATCATTTGGTGGATTCTGGGTGCAGGAGGTTTGGAACTGTCCCGGCTGCATTCCAATGGATCCATGAGTGGACCATGCTTAGGCTGAATGACACAAGAGGGGAACCAGCGAAAGCAAATGCCTTACAAAGCATAGGGAGGTCAGTGGTGGCCAAACTGTACTTGGCTGTGGATTACCGAGGAGTATTATTTGTTGTTTTCAGGGCGGCACAGTGGCGCAGCAGTAGAGATGCTGCCTCACAGGGTGGTAGGGTGCCTCAGGATCAATCCTGACTACAGGTGCTGTCTGCACGGAGTTTGTGCGTTCTCCCTGAGACCACGTGGGATTTCTCCGGGTACTCCGGTTTCCTCCCACATTCCAAAGATGTACAGGTTTGTAGGGTTAATTGGCTTCTGTAAATTGCCTGTAAGATAGAAATAGTGTATGGGGAACGCTAGTTACTTGCTACACCTTCACATCCTCATTCATGTAAAAGCACAAATAAATATACAATAATCCATAACGCTATCAATTAATTGTAATACATTTATAGTTGGGTGGCATGGTGGTGCAGCAGTTGTGTTGCTGCATTATTGTGCCAGAGACCTGGGTTTGATAAATTGTCCCCAGTGTGTAGGATAGTGCTATTGTATGGGATCGCTGGTCGGTGAGGACTTGGTGGGCCGCATGACCTGCGTCCGCACTGTGTCTCTAAACTAAACTAAATTAAATCCAGTCAATACTGACTGAACTCCAGAAAAATATTGGGTTGAATTTCATACTTATTAGATTTGCTTACTACACAGAAGATGGTGATTCGGTCAAATGTGTCTACACATTCAAGACACATCAATGTGCCATTCTTCCTCATTTCAAGAAACCCATTCTCTCTCACATGTTCATCCATGCTACGTTGATTCTCCTGCCACCCACAAGCACCGGGGGCAATGTACAGGAAGTAGCCAATTGACTTACCAGCATATTTCCTCTGTAGGTTTTCACTGTACCTGTGACAATAAACAAAACTGAACTAAACGTTGGGGATGTGGGAACAAACTGGAGCACATGGGAAAACCAATGTGGTCATAGAATGTGCAGGAAGGAACTGCAGATGCTGGTTTATACCGAAGATAAGACACTAAATGCTAGAGTAACTCAGCGGGTCAGGCAGCATCTCTAGAGAAATAAGGAATAGGTGACCTTGCGGGTCATAACCCTTCATTGAGACTGAAACTCGAGATGGAGGGACGGTAGGGAATAAACTAGAGGTGAGAAAAGTCCAAAACAAATCAGGGCTGGAAACAAATGACTTCAAGAGCCCATGATGGTCCATTGTTGAGGGCGATGTAACAACAAGAGGGATACAAGGATGGCAACGGCGGAACTGGTAGGATGACTAATGTGGGTAAGTGGCGAGAGAGGGAAGAGGATGGAATGCAGGAATACCTGAAGTTACAAAAATCAACATTCATACCGCTGGGTGTGTAAGCTGCCCAAGCGAAATATGTGCTGTTCCAGGAATGTGTGTATATCTTCAGCAGTCATGTGCAAACTCCAGATGGACATGTCCCCAACAACACTCACCAACCTCTACGATGCGCCGTAGAAAGCATTCAAGCAGGATGCATCACAGCATGGTTATGGGAACAGCTCCATCCAAGATGGCAAGAAATTGCAAAGTTGTGGATGTAGCCAAGAGCATCCACAAACCTGTTCAGACCATGTGTGAACTGAACTGGTTTAATATCAGTGCATCTCACCATTAACTCAGGGAGATTTCAAAGACAACTCATTTCCTTTGCAACAGCTAATGTATCTCATACCACCTGATTCGGTAATTTATGCCAGCCAATTCCTGTAATTGATTTCACCATGAGCCTGCCAATAGAACAATTCTGCGGGTAAACAGAAGCATAGGTAAGCATCCTGAGTAATCATAATTTGTGGAGGTGACTGAATTTTTTGGCCTTCTTAATACATGTCCACTTCAGCCTGTTAAATGCCTACTAAGTACCTGGAGTTTGATGCAATGGAAAATGTCCTTGAAAGTTCCCCCCAGCTCTTGCGTATTTAAATAGAAGCAACATCAAAGTGTGATTAAAATAACAAAATAGGTTGACATCTTCTGCCACTAAATATTTTATTCACAATATATTTATAAGAATAACAATTTATACTAAATTGAATCATTGCACCTGAATGCAGGTTAAAATCCAAGATGTTAGGAAGTTTTTGGGATGCTGGATAATCACATGAAATTAAAATGCTCAGTGTTAAGATTTGAGGTAAATATTCATCTCGAATGTTTGGTTACATTTAGTTTCGTTTAGTTTAGTTTGGTTTGGTTATACAGCAGATACAAAGACCCTTTGGTCCACCATGTTCACGCCGACCATCGATCACATGTTCACACCAGCTCAATCTTATCCCACTTTCGCGTCAACTATAGACAATAGACAATAGGTGCAGCAGTAGGCCATTCGGCCCTTCGAGCCAGCACCTCCATTCAATGTGATCATGGTTGATCATCCCAAATCAGTACCTCATTCCTACCTTCTCCCGATATCCCCTGACTCTGCTATTTTTATTGAGCCCTATCTAGCTCTCTCTTGAAAGCATCCAGAGAACCTCCCTCTGAGGCAGAGGATTCCACAGACTCACCACTCTCTGGGAGAAAAACTGTTTCCTCGTCTCCGTTTTAAATGGCTTACTTCTAATTCTTAAACTGTGACCATTGGTTTTGGACTCCCCCAACATCGGGAACATGTTTCCTGCCTCTAGCGTGTCCAAGCCGTTAACAATCTTATATATTTCAATGAGATACCCTCTCATCCTTCGAATCTCCAGTGTACAAGCCCAGCTGCTCCATTCTCTCAGCATATGACAGTCCCGCCATCACGGGAATTAACCTTGTAAACCTACACTGCACTCCCTCAATAGCAAGAATGTCCTTCCTCAAATTAAGGTACCAAAACTGCACACAATACTCCAGGTGTGGTCTCACGAGGGCTCTGTACAACTACAGGACCTCTTTGCTCCAATATTCGATTCCTCTTGTTATAAAGGCCAACATGCCATTTGCTTTCTTCACTGCCTGCATGGTTACTTTCATAGACTGATGTACAAGGAGCCCAAGATCCTGTTGTACTTCACCTTTTCCCAACTTGACGCCATTCAGATAGTAATCTGCCTTCCTGTTTTTGCTACCAAAGTGGATAACCTCACATTTATCCGATTTTATCCTCATATTGATATGAATCTTTCCACAATTTACAGGGCGGCACAGTGGCCTGGCTGGTAGAGCTGCAGTCCCGCAGCATCAGAGACCCACGTTCGATCTGGACCTCGGTTCTGTGTGGAATTCACCCTGTGACCGTGTGTGTGGTTTCCTCCCACATCCCAAATACGTGTGGGTTTGTAGGTTAATTGGCCTAGTGTGTAGGATGTTGTTGAGAAATTGGGATAGCATAGAAATAGTGAGAAGGGGTGATGGAAGGTTGGGGGAGGGGGGGTTGGGAACAGAGGGGCGAAGGGCCTGTTTCCATGCTGTATCTCTAAATAAACTAAATTGACAATTGAAGGGATCATAGAAGACGTGAAAAATAAATACAAACATCCAGCAGGTCAAGCAGCATCATGGAAAGAGAAACAGGATTAATGTATCAGATCAAAGACCCTTCATCAGAAAAAAATGACAAATGAACAAATGTAAAGTCAGCTTAAACATGACACAGATAGAAAATACATTATTTATTGGAAGTCGTAGTAAATGCTTGAAATACTCAGCAGGTCAGAAGCACCTCTGTTCATAGATGGTGCCTGACCCAATTTGTAGTTCCTGATGTAAATGTATCCATTGCCATTTCTCATGTCTGGACCATACACGTGTTACCTTCTTAACATGGGTCACTGCTGACAGGTTTCCAGAGTTCATGAAAAAATGGGCTGGAGTTTCTAGCCCCAAGAATACTTTTTTAGAAACATAGAAAATAGGTTGCAGGAGTAGGCCATTCGGCCCTTTAAGCCAGCACCGCCATTCCGTATGATCATGGCTGATCATCCAAAATTAGTACCCAGCTCCTGTTTTCACATCCCCTGATTCCATTAGCCCCAAGAGCTCTATCTAACTCTCTCTTGAAAACATCCAGTAAATTGGCCTTCACTGCCTTCTGTGGCAGAGAATTCCACTGATTCACAGCTCTCTGGTTGTAAAACATGTTCCTCATCTTGGTCCTAAATGGCCTACCCCTTATACACTTTGACTCTGGTTCTGGACTTCCCCAACATTTTTACTGCATCTAGCCTGTCCAATCCCTTAAGAATTGTATATTTTTGTTATAAGACCCCCAGAATCTTGCTCCAAAGCTTTTCACAGTACCTCAGTAACATAACAATAATAACCCCAACCTAACCCACCTAACCTAGAGAAGCAGATTTCCCACTCCTCACATAACTCCCCATTCCTTCCCCCTCTAAATAAAGTATCTGTGTTACCCCATCTTTTCATCCACTCCCTACGCAAGACGCAACTTGGAGGCCAATTAACCAACAAATCCACATGTTGTTGGGATGTGGGAGAAAACCGGAGCACCTGAAGGAAGTCCATGTGGTCACAGGGGGAGCATGTAAACACCCCAGAGACACACTCCTGATCTGTTGATGAAGTCTGTGCTCACTTGCTCCAGGAGTGGCTGAACCCTAAGCCCACTAATCATCAATCACTTTCCGCTTCATACCTTAATCAATGCCATATCTGCATGGTCCATAACACTGTCGCAGACAAGACCTGGTCTCCTCCCCCTCTCAATGCCAAGATATAACTTCTCTATTATCATGTCCGGATCAGAGCAGCTCCCAGAAATCACCATGTTATGATCCAGCTTCCCGCACTGTATCCAATAATCATTGCCTGAGGTTATCACTGTTCCATTACTGCCAGTAGACTTGCATTGCCATGAGCCAAAGGTGCAGAGGCCAAACCAGAAAATTACTCCTCTGTGACAAACTATTTATTTTCAGGACAAGCCATTCTGAAGTTTCACCACTGCAACTTATCACGACCTGCAGAAGATAAACATGTACTTGTTCAAGATTAGTGGTAAATGCAAGAAGAATTGAGTTAGTTCCCATTTATTGAGCAGATTAAATCACAGATAATCACTTAAAGCTCCAGTAATGCATTTTAACGTGTGCTATTTTTAACTGTCTAACAGGCTTTTCTATGTTAACCATGCCTCCAGATTGCAGATCACAGTCCGATGCAAAATGCAATGCCACCTCACATTCAGTTTGGTTTTAGTGTAGAGCTGCAGCATGCAAACAAGCTCTTCAGCCCACTGTGTCTACGCCAACCATCAATCGCTGCTTCACACTCGTTCTATATTATCCTACTTTATCATCTACTCCCTGCACAAAAGGGGTAATTTACAGAGGCCAATTAACCTACAAACCTGTACGTCTTTGGAGTGTGGCAGGATACCAGAGCATTCGTAGGTAACCCACTCTGTCACAGGGAGAACGTGCAAACTCCACACAGACAGCACCCGAGGGAAGGAACAAACTGTGTCTCTGGCGTTGTCAGGCTGCAAGTGTACCAGCTGCACCAGTGTGCCAACGTTTGGTAACGTCACCACTCCCGAGTTATTAATTTGTGTATTTAACTTGAGTTGTAATGATCTTAGTTTAGTTTAGATCAATAGTTCAAAGATTCAATGGTTCAGAGGTCCTTTATTGTCACGTGTACCGAGGTACAGTGACATTTGATTTACCATACAGTTATACCATAAAAGCAACAAGATACAAAACTACATAAAGATTAAACATAAACAGCCACTGCAGTGGCGTGTGAGAATCCCTAGGGCACACAGCATAAGCGGAGACCCACAGCAATCAGTTCAATGTCTGGGCCACACACACGCTCCTTCACCGTGATGTGACCAGAGTTGGACTGACCGCTGTCACTATCTCTGCAGTCCATGTTCACCCGAATAGTCAGAAAGCCGTCCACACTCGCACCAGACTGCAGGATGCTCTCAAGGCACGATATCCCCGCAAAACACCGCGATCACTGTACTCACGGCGCTCCCTCCGTGTCCCCACCAGTGCAGGCAGCACGTCCATCTTGTTTTTCAGCGACCTCACATTCCCCAAGGTGAATAGCTTTTACCTTCTTACCCCTTTAACCCTGCAGTCGGGGTGATCGAAATATCCACAGTCGCGGCGGTCGAAGCCCCCGCAATGGGGCGATCGAGGCTCCCGCGATTGTGGCGGTCGAATCTCCTACGGTTGGGGCTCCCGAAGTCGATCCCTAGCAAACAACTCCACGATGTTAGGCCGCAATGCGACGGAGATACGATACGGAAAAAGTCTTATTGCCAATCTGGCTTTCGCCCCCTCCATAGCACAGAAACTGCTCTCCTCAAAGTCCTCAACGACCTCCTCACCTCTGCTGACACTGGTTCCCTCAACATCCTCATCCTCCTCGACCTGAGCGCAGCCTTCGATACAATGAACCATAACATCCTGCTACCAGACTCAAAGACCTCGGCATTGAAGGCTTTGCACTCAGCTGGCTCCGTTCCTACCTTTCCAACAGATCCCACTTCATCTCTCACCACAACCACACCTCTGCTACAGCCACAGTCACTCAAGGCGTTCCCCAAGGCTCCGTACTCGGCCCCCTCCTCTTCATCATCTACATCCTCCCCCTTGGTCAGATACTCTGCCACTTCAACCTGGACTTCCACTGTTACGCTGATGACACCCATATCTCCCTTGGCACCAAATCCCCCCACAACCCCCCCCCCCCTCTCCCATATCAACTCCTGTTTGTCAGCTATAAAAACCTGGATGCAACATAATTTCCTCAAACGCAACAGCGATTACACAGAATTCCTCCTCATAGGCTCCAAAGCCACACTCAGCAAAATCAATAACCCCACTCTCACCATCGACGGTACCACTGTCTCCCCATCTCCCCAGGCCCGCAACCTTGGCGTGATCTTTGATTCGACCCTCTCCCTTGAGCCTCACATCCGCCATGTCATTAAAACCTCCTTCTTTCATCTCCGCAACATCGCCAAACTCAGACCCTCTCTCACACCGCCCGCTGCTGAAAGACTCATCCATGCCTTCATCTCCTCCCGACTGGACTACTGCAACTCACTTCTCCTTGGCATCAGCTCCACCTACATCAACCGACTCCAACTGGTCCAGAACGCAGCCGCCCGACTCATCACCCACACCAAGTCCTGGCATCACATCACTCCAGTCCTCAAACAACTTCACTGGCTTCCCATCTCCCACCGGATCACCTACAAAATCCTGATCCTCACCTACAAAGCCCTCCACCATCTGGCCCCCCCATATCTCACTGACGTCCTCTCCCCTACCAACCCTCACGGTCCCTCAGATCCACATCAGCCGGTCTCCTCTCCATCCACAAGTTTCAACCTCCGCAGTTTTGGAGACAGAGCCTTCTCCAGGGCAGCTCCCAGGCTCTGGAACTCCCTCCCCGCAACTGATCCGCAATTCCGTGTCCCTCACCATCTTCCAGTCCCGCCTCAAGACCCATCTCTTCACCTCTGCCTATCCTTAGCCCCACGTCCCCCTCCCTTTTCATCTGTGTATTAATTGCCTCATACTGTGTTTTGTATTGAATTCTGACTTTACTTTGTGTACTAGTCATGTCTCTACTATTTATTTCATTCCCCTTACATGTTTTTCCTCTACCTGTTAAATTTTTGTAAGGTGTCCTTGAGACTCTTGAAAGGCGCCCATGAATAAAATGTATTATTATTATTATTAACGCCGTCGAAGGAAGGCCATGGCCGCTGGATCTCAACCATCGGCCATGGCCCAAGATTGGGCCGTGAGGATTAAGATTGGACCATGAGGGGGGGTCCAATGAAAGTTGTGGAAATTATTTACAAGGCAGCCTTGCAGCTCTTGTGCAAGTTTCAACGTATAGGGAAGTTGCTGGATACTTCTACTAGTCTACCCGCCTGCCCAATATGTGTTGAAAAGTGTAGGAATGAACTGCAGATTTTGTGTCTCTCTTCTTTAATCCGAAGATAGACACAAAATGCTGGAGTAGCTCAGCGGAACAGGCAGCATCTCCGGAGAGAAGGAATGGATGATGTTTCAGGTCGAGACCATTCCGCAGCCACATGGGCGGAAATCACTGTCAAAACATGGGGGGGACACCATTTCTTGGTCGCCACACGGGCATGCGCGCACACACACACACACGTGAGGTTTCGGCCATGGGCCCTGTGGGCGATAACACCGGGAGCTGACCTGACGTTACCCCCCCCGGGATTTCCACAATCTGACAAGATGTTCCAGAGATGCTGCCTGTCCCATTGAGTTACTCCAGCATTTTGTGTCTATCATCGGATTAAATCAGCATCTGCTGTTCCTTCCTGCACATTTCAACACATATGGGGCAGGCGGGTAGACTAGTAGAAGCATTCAACTTCATCACAATATTCATTGTGAGCCTTTTATTGTATGCTTTAATTATGCTTTCAATTATTTAATTTGAATTTTATTTTGTGTGTTAATGCTTTATTTTATTCTTTCATTGCGAGATGAATATGCTCCAGAGCCAAAATAAAATATTTAGAAAAGTCAAATCATTTTGACAGAATTATCAATTCATTTATCATACTATCTTATAGGCCGTAAGTCTAAATGTTTGATACATTTCTGGCCACGGATGAAAAAGGTTGAAGACATTGCCATACACTGAAATTTAAATTCAGACTTCCTACTGCCATATGTTCCCTAATCTACATTGTTCTTGTTGGCTGTAAAATCTATATCTGCTACTCTTGATTCTTTAAAAGTACAGGCGCTCCCTGACTGCCGTAAGAGTTAAACCCCTGTCTCATGGTGCGAGTCCACCCATGAGTGATCCCGAGTTTAAAACAAATCAAACTCGTGGTAATCGCGTATAATTAACGTAGCAGGAACGTCCAAACTCGTGACGCTAACGGCAGGGAAACCTGTTAACTCGTGAAAATCTTTCAACATCATGAAAGATTTCCACGAGTCAAATTTACAACTGAAGTAAAAAAATTAAAACTTTTAAACTCATTGTAAGAACGTAGTGACCCGTGCGTTTACCGTAGTGACACGTGAGTCCACCGTGGACACTCTTTAACTCAGCGGACAGGCAGCATCTCTGGGGAGAAGGAATGGGTGACGGGATGACGTTTCCAAATTTCTGCTGTGTCTTTCTGTAACTCCAGCACCGTGTGTTCACTTTTTGTCAACCAGCATCTGCCCTTTCTTGTGTATGACATTATTTCTATCCGTGGCAGTTGATTTCCGCTCCCTTCAGTTTCCCAGGGGGTCGGGACGGGACTGGAGTTGGGAGGGAAAGGTGGGGGGGGGGGTGTCGAGTTCCGACGTTCCAGCTACGTTAATTCTACGTGATAACCACGAGTTTGATATGTTTTAAACACGGGATCACTAGTGGGTGGACTCGCACCGTGAGAGAGGGGTTTTACCATCCGTGAATCCTTATGTTAGTCAGGTTTTACGTAAGTCAACAAAAAGCTTTTCACTGTACCTCGGCACACATGACAATAAACTAACTTAAACGGACTCAACTAAATTAGACCCGGTCGTAGATAGAAACAAAAAGCTGGAATAGCTCAGTGGGTCAGTCAGCATTTCGGGAGAAAAGGAATCGGTGACGTTTTGGGCCAAGACCCTTCTCCAGTCTGAAGAAGAGTCGAGACCCAAAACGTCACCCATTCCTGATGATGACTGAACAAATGAGTCATTCAAGCTTTTTGTTTCTATCTTTGGTTTAAACCAGCATCTTCACTTCCTTCCTAGACAGAGTCCCAAATGGGCAGACCATAGGAAGTGCAGTTCATTGCAATCACACGTGAGATTTCCCCCTCTAGACCCATAAAAGTATTTTATAAATGAATAGAAAGCCGACAGTTTAAAAGGGCAAACCAATCTGGGAATCCAATTGGGCAGATCATTGAAAGCCAGTGGACTTGAACCTAAAGCAATGAGGATTTTTTTAAATCTCAGGAAGAATACAAAATGAAGGAATGTATTCCTTATTGGTTTGTGCCTGGATCAGAGCAATTTGGAATCTAGCGTTCAGTTTGGGTATCAGGCTCTTGGGAAGCGTTCAGTGTACCCTCATCAGAATGATACACAAAGGCTCAGAGGGCCAGACTAAACAAAATAGCTTTCTATTCAAACACAGTATTTACAGTCCTAAGAGTGTTCGATGGAGATTAAGCATCCAGAGCTGAAATAAGGAAATACGTTTGTGTGCACGGGAACTGAGAATTTAGACTCGGTCTCCCTGTAGGGCTGTGAATGTTACATTAATAGAAGTTTGCTAAATTGCAAAAGACAGAATTATTTTCAGGTAGGAATGTCCAGGGATAGAGCAAAATGGTGAGTACAACACATCTTTACAAAGCAAGAGCAAATGTAGCTTAAATAAAGATGTTTGGGGTCAATGAAAAGACAGCACCATCCTTGTAATTGGGATTTTGACAGTTCTTGATTCTCAATAGAACTACTTAACCATATTTACTTGTGTCTTCTCAACTCTGTCCTGTACTTTATTTCTTCTAGTATTTGTCTTTCTGTTTGTTTGATGTTGTGATGGCCTGGTTTTCCAGGAAATTATATTACATGCCCTGAGGCCTTCTAATTTGAAACTCTTAATACCCATATCATTGGCTGGTACTCTCCATTCACTGTCAACCAATGGAAATAGTCATGTTTTTAAACTTAAAAATAGGAAATTTGTCTCCTTCTTTAGTTCTCATAACCTACCTGCTGCATTTAATGTTTCTACCAGTTTTTCTCAACAACTTAATTTACCTACTCATCCCTGGATCACCTTTATGAATCTAGGTGTGTAGGAAGGAACTGTAGAACTGTAGTTGCTGGTTTACATTGAAAATAGACACAAAATTCTGGAGTAACTTAAGGAGACTGGCAGCATCTCTGGAGAGAAGCAATGGGTGACATTTTGGGCCAAGACCTTTCTTCAGACTCTTTATTAATCTAGGTTTAGGTTAAGTTTATTGTTGTCATGTTTACTAAGAAAAGCTTTGTTTTGCATGCTATCCAATAAAATCAAATATTGCTTTACATAAATGCATTCAAGCAAAATTCAAGTATCTTAGGTTGAGCGAAAGGAAAGATACAAATATAGTGCCAAATATAGTTTGCAGCAGTATATCGGAACCATCCCAGAGGCAATGTCCGCAATGAGGTGGAGATCAAAGATTATAGAGGAGACTCTAGTATCTTTGGTGGAGATGTCTATGTTTATGTCTATGATAATTTATGTCTTATCCGCACTACTTATATCAATTATAAGTGAACTACAAATTCCATGGCAGTTGCAAAGTTTACTTTGAGAAAATATTTTTTTTTTTTTTTTTTTTTTTTAAATTAGAAGTACGGTAAATTACAATAACACACAACACATATATCTTAATACATTTTTTGTACAGCTTCATTTTTTATTTTTTAAAGCTTTAAGAAAAAGATAGAAGTAAGGAAAGTAAAGAAGGTGCGCAAGAGTTGTGAAGTGCAGGAGAGTGTTGGGAAAAGAAAGCCCCTTAGAAAAGAAGTTAGAGAAGGAAGTAAAGTAAGAAAGTAGACCCTAGAAAAGAAAGAAAAAGAAAGTAAGGACAATCGCTCTATTATAACATTAAACTCCGCAGAAAGACTACCAACCAAGTCTGTTTTTGTTGTTTTATCTCCCAATGCCAGGTCCTGATACCATTTATTTATTTATTTATTTTTAAAATTACTATTGCACCTCATGCTTGTAATAGGTCCATAAACGTAGACCACGTCTTTTGGAATTGGTTTGCTTTATCTGCTAAGAGGAATCTCATCTCTTCCAGATGTAATGTTTCAAACATATTTGATATCCACATTTTTATTGTTGGTGTGGGCTCATTTTTTCCAGAATTTAAGTATGAGCTTTTTTCCCATTATTAGCCCGTAATTGAGTAAATTCTTCTGATACACGTTTAATTCAGGGATACCTTCCGATATCCCAAAAATGATCCATTCTGGTTTTGGTACCAGTTTTATTTTAATTAATTTTGAAAAAATATCAAATATTCCATGCCAGAATTTTTGGATTTTTGTACAAAAAACAAAAGAGTGCGCTATGGTAGCTTCTTGACACAGACATTTATCACAGCTTGGTGAAACATTAGGAAAGATTTTATTTAATTTAGTTTTTGAATAGTATAGTCTATGTAATGTTTTGAATTGGATAAGCGTATGTCGTACATTGATCGAGCATTTATGCACCTGTAGTAAATGTTTATCCCAGCTCTCTTTTGAAATTTTTATAGCTAATTCTTGTTCCCAGTCTCTTCTAATTCCATCTGTTGTGGGTATTTCTATGTTTAAAATGATATTATATAAGTACGATATTAAGTTAGCTGATTCCGCCTTTGTCTTCATTGCTTCATCCAGTAAGTCGGAAGGCATATTATGATAGTCTTTTGTGTATTTTTTCAAATAATCACAAATTTGAAGATATTTAAAATATTGGTTATTTTTCAAATTATATTTCAGTTGTAGTTGTTGAAATGATAGCAATTTTCCCACTTCATACAGATCTTCGAGCGTTTTGATTCCCATTCTTTCCCAATGTATAAATGATTTGTCTATGATTGATGGTTTAAACGATGGGTTATTGGCTATTGGTATTGAGAGAGATAGGTTTCTTAATTTTAGATTCTGTTTTATTTGTTTCCATGTTCTAATTGTGCTATGTATAATTGGGTTTTTATTATAATTTTTATTATTCAGATTTATTGGTGAGAGGATAATCGCTCCTATATTACTCGGGGAGCAATCCCCTTTTTCCATTACAATCCAGTCCGCCTGCTGGGCAGAATTGTCCAGCAGGTGAATCATATTTTTAATATTTACTGCCCAATTATAATACATAAAGTTAGGGAGCGCTAGACCCCCCCACTCTTTTCGTTTATTAAGGTGTGTGCTTTGTATTCTATGGGGTTTATAATCCCATATGAAATTTGTAATGTCTGAGTCCAATTTTTTGAAAAACTTTTTTGGGAGATATATAGGTATTGATTGAAATAGGTATAGAATTTGTGGTAAGAAAATCATTTTTATAGCGTTTATTCTGCCTATTAAGGACATCGGAAGTGTTTTCCAGAATTTAATCAAATTATTTAATTTCTTAAGTAGGGGATTATAATTGGCTTTAAACATATCCTGGTAATTTCTAGTAATTTCAATTCCCAAATATTTGAATTTTTCTGTAGCTATTTTAAAGGGGAATTTCCTGAGATGTGTTGAGTCTTTTGGTTTTATCGACATAATCTCACTTTTGTTCCAATTTATTCTATATCCTGAAAAGGATCCAAAGTCCTCAATTAAATTTAATATATTCGGTATACTAATTTGTGGTTTTGTGATGTACAGTAGTACATCATCGGCATATAGGGATATTTTGTTATTTGAATATTTTGTATTATAACCGTAAATATCCAGGTGTGTTCTTATTTTTTCAGCAAGGGGTTCAATTACCAAAGCAAATAACAGCGGAGATAATGAACAACCTTGTCTATTGCCCCTTGATGGTTCAAATTTCTAGGATAATATATTATTAGTTAGTATTCTAGCCGTAGGTTTGTTATATAATAGTTTTATCCATGCAATGAAGTTCTCTCCCAATTGGAATGTTTGCAATACTTTAATCATATAATCCCATGCTAATTGATCAAACGCTTTTTCTGCATCCAGTGAGATGATAGCTAACTCTTGGTCGTGAGATTTATGTGAGTGCATTATGTTAAGCAAACGTCTCAAGTTATTGAATGAATGTCTCTTAGGTATAAATCCTGTTTGATCCTCATTTATTAGTCTACTAACATACCTGCTTAGTCTACTGGCTAGTGTTTTCGCTATTATTTTTTGATCCGTATTTAACAAAGCAATAGCTCTATATGAACCTGGTTCTTCTATATTTTTATCTTTTTTAAGTATTAATATGATCGTTGATTCTGCTAGTGTTTCAGGTAAGCTTTGCTCCTCAAAAGCATATGTATACATTTTCTGTAATCGTGGAGTAACTATGTCATAAAAAGATTTATAAAATTCATTACTGAATCCATCTGGTCCTGGTGTTTTTCCATTCTTTAGTGTTTTTATTGTGTCTTCTATCTCCTTAGAAGTAATTTGTGCTCCCAGTTCCTCTTGTTCCCTCAGTTCTAATTGTGGTAGGTTACAGTTATCTAGAAATTCTGAAATTTTATTATTGTCTATTAACGTTTTAGATGTGTATAGATTCTGGTAAAATTGAGCAAATCTTTTATTGATATCCTTGGGTAATGTTAATAATTCCCCTCTATCTGATTTAATCTTTAATATTGCATTCTCTTTTTCCCGTTTTTTCAGTTGGCGTGCTAAAAGTTTGTGGGGTTTATCCCCGAATTCGAAGTGTTCTTGTTTTGTGATTTGAAATAATGTTATAACTTTCTCTGACAGTAATTTATTTAGCTTGAATTTCAATAATAGGATTTTATTATGTTTATCCATAGTTGGATCTTTAGCATTATCTGTATCTAATTGTTTTATTTGTTCTTCTAAATGTCTTTGTTCATAATATTCTTTTTATTTTGATAAGCTTGAAATGAAATAATGACTCCTCTAATAAATGCTTTGAAGGATTACCATAATAGCGTGGGGGATATATCTGGTGTATCATTTATCTCAAAAAATAGGTCCATCTGTTTTTTTAGATATATACTCCCTTGTGGGTCTTTTAAAATTTGCGAGTTTACTTTGAGAAAAGATTGATATCAATTATGCAATGTGTTAAATATAATGCCAAATATGTTGCAATTTGTTAAGCATCATAAATTCAATAATGAGCACCATTTGATTAATAGGATTGTATACAACCTAGGACCAGACGCATTTTCCACAATAAACAGTCTGTTTTTTTGGAGATAGTTCAATGTATCAATGTTTCGTGTAACAAAAAAATCTTAATATCCTCTCTTTATCAGGACAATTCAGTTCCATGTTATTTTCGATTAGACCTATGCCAATTTGCCATTGTAATTGAAAATTGTGTTCAAGTTTGTTATTTCAAACATTACATCGAGTTTTTTCTTTACACAGTGGGTCTGGATTTGTGTTTGATTTTTGCATTTCAGTGTTCCCACTAAAAAATGGAAATTCAATCATGAGGTTGATTACAAACACCAGCTGGGCATGCACCTGATTGCCACCAGGTACTGAAACTAATGCACCATAAAGTATACGCCTTCAGTTTTTCAAAGAGAAAAACTAAATACCAACATACAAACTAATTGTTTCTTTGCACTTAACCCGGGTCTCTGACACTGTGAGGCAGCAGGTCTACCAGCTGTGCCACTGTGTCACCCATACCTTATCTTCCATATTGTTCCACAGTGAGGAACAGAAGATATCAATGCACATGCATTTGGATAGATACCTGGAGCCCGTACTGTCCAATTTCTTTGACTAATATCTTGTTATTTTCATAATGCTGTCCACTTTCCACCATTACAAATAAAAATACATAATTCTGAAGTGCTTTACAATGAAATTATATTTTAAAATGCTGTATGGCGTTTGCATAATCACCGTGTGACTGTAGGTTTTTCTCTGAATGCTCTGGTTTACACCCACAGCCCAAAGACGTGCTAGTGCTTTAGGTAACTGGCTTTTGCAATTGCCATCCATGTATGTGGAGGAGGGAGAATCAAAGGGCACTAATGTACATGTGTGAAGCGAGGTTACAGGGAAATAACTAAGGAATGGGGTTGAAGGTATTACTCTCACAGCCAGCATAGCATTGATGGGCCAAATGGCCTCTATATATTAATGACATTTGGGACCACTTCGTTATAAAATGGACTTTCAAACACAAGCGTCCTTTTCTGTATATGAAAGTTATGAGGCTGCGACTTAAATTCTAAGATATTGACATTGGAATTTTTTATAAAAGACGTTAAATGTTACTTTGAGAAAAATGTTAATTTGATATTTTAGTAAAATTGAGGCATTGTAGGAATAGTTACTTCCAAATATCCTGTCTTGCGGTTATAGTAACATTGATTTATCTTTCCACACATGCTGTTCTGATCTGATAAGTGTTTCCAACATTTGGTGTTCATTTCAGATTTCCAAAATCTGCAATTTTTTTATTTTCAGTTTTAAATTTGATTGACACTGCAGTTCTATTGCCTTTAATAAGAATGTAAAAGTATTGTTTCATATACCATCACTTCTTTATTTAGACTAATATTTACAGACAAGTGCAATTTGAGACTGACAAAAAAAAATGTGCTCAACCAGTCGAAGTCCTCTCTTTGCAAATACATCTTCAATACTCCTGTAAAGTCCATAAGACGTCTTTAATGGTAACAATTGCAACTGAAACCCTGCCAAGATATATGGATGGCACTTTCAAATGGCATCACCCTCCCACTGAGCAGGTTAGTGTTAAAGGTGAAGAGGAGCATCCAACAGTAGTGCATTGAATATACAAGACTTTGGCACCATAGCAAGCACACATCAGTTGCTTGAACTTCAACATGCATTGTACTGCTTTATTCTAGAGGTATGAAAAGATACAGAACAGATTCCTCATATGTCTAGTTTCCCTCTCCCTGGCTCTTAGACTAAAGAAGGGTTTTGTGGCCTATTCCTTTCCTGCCTGGAGCTGCCTGACCCGCTGAGTTATTCCAGCTTGTTTTGTAGAGTTTCATTATTAGTGGTTATATTTGAAATTCAGTCTTTGTTGATGTTACCTAAACTTTTCAAAAAAGTCCAGCAACTTAACTGTTAAGTTGCTCTTCCCCGCAGTCCCTGATAAAAAATAAATAATATAAGTGCTTACGTAGGATGTGAAAACAAGTAAAGCAAAACATACAGATGCTAAACAGGCACCTAATTACAACAGAGAAAAAACACTTGAGCGGGTATTTAATGTTAGTTAATAGACAAGCAAATATCTGCATAATAGTTGGTGTGAAATGCAAACGTACACACATTTATATTTTTTCGGAGCATACGGAATCCTAGTTAAATTGTTGGTTTTAATAGAGCAGCATCAAAGTGGTATTGCTACATTTAATGTCCCATTGAGATTGATGCATTGTTCAGTGTCATGTTGGGGAGTTTGTCATTTAGTGATTAAAATGACTTCTGTATTCAAGTGATCACCACAGGTTTGCAAATCAGGATGTTTTAACAAATAAATGTGCAGAAGATATGCAATATATGTTTCACCCACATAATCTGCTACTGAACAGTCAGGCACAAACGCTATAGTGCTCATAATGCAAATAAATATGATATTTTGCTTTCACCAGCATTCACAAGAATGATTGGAGGAATGAGTGGGTTAGCATATGATAAGCACTGGGACTGTACTCGCTGTAGTTTAGAAGGTTGAAGGGGGACCTCATTGAAACTTATTGGACATTGAAAGGCATAGATAAAGTGGATGTGGGAAGGTTGTTTCCATTGGTGGGCGAGTCTAGGAACAAAGGTCATGGCCTCAGAATTAAAGGGCGCTCTTTTAGAAAGGAGGTGAGGAGGAATGTCTTTAGTCAGAGGGTAGTTAATCTGTGTAACTCATTGCCACATAGTGCTGTGGAGTCCAAGTCAGTGGATATTTTTAAGATAGACACATTCTTGATTAGAACGGGTTCTGGGGAGAAGGCAGGAAAATGGGATTAGGAGGCAGAGATCAGCCATGAATGAATGGCGGAGTAGATGCGATGGACCGAATGGCCTAATTCTACTCTTGTAAACGTGTGAACCTACATCAAGCTAAGATGAATGCAATAGCATTTATACAGATTGAATATCCTGCTGGAGGAATCAAACTTAGTGTTTCATTTTTAGTCGTTTTGAACAAATGTAGGAGGCAGATGCGATAGTGGCATCAAGATGCTCTAAGATAGGCACATGGGTATGCAGGGAATGGGGAGATGTGGATCGTGCAGGCAGAGGAGATTAATTTAACTTGACATCATGTTTGGCATGGAAGGACACAAAGTGCTGGAGGTATAGCCCATCCTTTTTCAGGCAAATATAACAACTTTTATTCCTGAGTCTTTAGGTTTAGGCAACGTTTCCTGCACAAAGTATCTTAGCATGCTGAGAGCTAAACTTGCTAAAGGTCAAACTGCTCATTAGTGCTTGCTGAGGTGTCAAGCTCTTATATACCTGTATTCAATAGTTTCCTACTGGATGCTCCACGGCACCTTTAGCAATCACCTTCTCAGTGGGAGGATCGTGCCATTTGAAAGTGCCATCCATATGTCTTGGCAAAGTTTCAGAGGCATTTGTTCCCCTTAAGGACCTCTTATGGTCCATATGTAAGGACATTTCCACAAAACATTAACGCAAGGGGTAAGCTTAATATTGTTTAATTTAGCCGTAAAATGTATAAAATTATTGCTTTTGTAAATGATTCAAACTCTTCAGACTTTAGACTGTAGACAAACAGCACTGAAACAGGCCCTTCAGCCCACTGAGTCCGTGCTGACCAGTGATCACCCCGTACACTAGCACTGTCCTACACACTAGGGACACTTCATTTTTTTTAAACTGAAGCCAATTAACATACAAAACTGCACATCTTTAGAGTGTGGGAGGAAACCAGAGCACCCAGATAAATCCCACACAGTCTCTGGTAGAACGTACAAACTCCATACATGTAGCACCCGTTGTCCCGTAGTCAGGATGGAACCTGGTTCACTTGTACTGTAAGGCAGCAACTCTACTATTCTGCCACTGTAGAATTTGTAAAGAGGTATAAAGAGCACATTGCAGCAAATATAAGCTTACTAATCTTGTCATTTGATTAATACAATGTATGTTGGAATATTGTACAATACCAGATTACTGCTATAATTTAAAATATGTACCATTTGAGATCATCTGTAAAATTGGATAAACAGTGAAAGCAGCGATGAGAAAGAGCCTGGTGCTTTGGAGATTGGCGACACATTTTGTAAGAAATTTAAATTAGTCTTTATCTGTTGAGCATTGAGGCAGTGAATTTACAGAGATCAGAAAAACAACCACACACAAGGCTTTCAGCAAAAGAAATGAGATTAATTTCATTCAAGGACATGTACAAATGTTGGTTGAGATGATGAATCATCTGCAGGCACTTAGCAAATAATAAGAACAATCTATTTAATGTCCACATGTTCTAATTGACCACAGCGCTGATGAGAAGAGATGGCCTTTCCAGTTAAAGTTTTGCAAAGCTAAATGTCAAATGTGTTGGGTAAATTAAAACAAATGATAAATATGCAAACTGTGATGGATAGCGCAAACTGTTTGGCGCAGTAGATTAGCAAACTGTTTGTGTACCTCTGGGACATTAGCTTCAATCTAACCTGGACAGATGACATGAAGTTGAACTTTTCATGCCAAATATCAAGGGCCTACTACACAGGACTGCCCAAAATGATGAACAAAGTGTTATTGAACTGGCACTCATGTTCTGCTAAGCATCAACATGGCTAATGCTGAATATTGAAAATACATTGTGGATTATTAGATCAAAGTAGTTGTATTATATGAATCAAATTTTATGTCTTAATGGATAATATATAAAGGAGAAATTCCTGAGATAGTGGATAATGACTAATCCATTAAAGTCATGGGTAGCACTAATGTTACAGTGCTAATGCAAATGTCGATCTAGCAAAGAAAAGTAGAGTCACGAGCTGCCAGTAGAGTTTGATGAATTAGGTACTTCAACAGTTTGGACTGGTGTATGGATAGGAAAGATTGAGAGAGAAATGGGCCAAACAGGGGCAAATGGGACTAGCTTAGATGGACGTCTTGGTCAGCATGGATAAGTTGGGCCGAATGGCCTGTTTCCGTACTGTATAACTCTATGACTTTACGACGTGCACATGTATTCATGTTTTCCACAGACCTAGGTTGATCTATGGTTGCTTTAATGCAGTAATTTAACAACTTGGAAGTTTGAGAATATCTATTTGTTTATTGCACATTGAATTTGGTGGAAAGTTGTAATCAAGGACAAGATTTAGTGCGATGGAAATTTGATTCTAGCATATGATCTATGCACATGATATACTAATGTAGCCATGTTGAATTCTGATTTGGTAATGTGCTTATTTTGACAGGTACATAGATATGAAAGGTTTAGAGGGATAAGGACCAAATGCAAGCAAATGGAATTAACTTAGATGGGACATCTTGTTTGGCATGGACAAGTTGGGTTGAAGGTCTTGTTTGACTCTATGACTTGTATGTGGATGTATTACTACATTGCATGCTTAGTAATACATTCTGAATTACCTGTGGCTTCAACTGTGAGCTTGAATGCTGATGTTAACCAACATAAAACTAAACTGCTGAGGGAAATTAATGAAAAGGATCAATTGTGGAAGCATAAGATATGTGAGGAAGTATTTGTGGAATGCAAAAACTAACGTTAACAATTGAGGTTGTAGATAACGTCAGAGATTATAAAGAAGTAGAGGTTAGTTGGGGCAAGGTCAAAATAAATGTTAGTTTATAACATGATGGAAGGTAACAGTGAATAAACGACAAAAAGGGTTGCAAACATGAATGATAAAAGGATAAGGAATAATGGATGGGTCGAGATGAAATCTAAATGACAACAGCTAAATATAATAAGTGGTAACCTTGGTCAAAAAAAGAGGACAAGGTTTAAATTGTGACATTGAATTCTGCATTAACTCTAGAACTCTGGTAAAGTGCCAAATCAAAACATGGGCTGTGGTTCCTCATACTGGCATTGAACGTCATTGGGAAATGTTTGTAAGCGGAGGGCAAAGGTCTCTGAGCAGAAATGAATCAGAAAGGTAAAGCAGTAAGAGACTAGAGGTTCACATGTGTGGTTTACTGGAGAAGCCCAGCAAAATAATAACAATCAACATTTATTCTATGAAGGAGAATGAATAATTAATCAGACTCAATACACTGCTTCACATGGATGGGGATGGGTCAGAACCACATCAGAGAGGAGGTAAATTAACAGCTTTTGTATCTCCTTCACTTGTATAAGAAGGTGTTTTGGTCATGAGATTGGGCATTGAGAATCCTCATTGTGTGCACCAGGGATTTAAGTACTGTCACCCTAAATACTAACATCGTTTCAAGAAAACAAGTTTAATCCCAGCTGGTATCAGGCACTAAACCATCCTATCGCCAATGAAAGAATGGTACTATAAAATCTGGAGTTACTCAGCGGGACAGGCAGCATCTCTGGAGAGAATGAATGGGTGACGTTTCAGGTCGATACCCTTTTTCAGACTTTACTGGACTTATCTGGCACTAAACATTATACACTTTCTCCTGTACCTGGACACAGTGGATGGCTTGCTTGTAATCATGTATATCATTTCACACTGGATAGCGCACAACAAAAAATATTTTCACTGTACCTCAGTGCAAACAACTGCAATGAACTGAACTAAACTCATGCCCTAACATTGCTGCTCATGGAGAGATGGAAACTACCGGTGTGGACTACTTTATGGTTTATGTCTGCAGGCACAAGGAACACCAGATGCCACTTTACGAATACACAAAGTGCTGGAGGAACTGTTGAAATGATCAGATTCACGTACAGAGGTTAGAACTCATAGACTTTGTTGTAGTACAAACGGAGGGAACACAACGTGCTTTCATGCCCGTGGTCAGCATCAAATCTAAAATAGAGAAAGAGAGAGACACACACCGGCTTAGAGGGCCGGCTCAGGGTAGGGATGAAGATCTGGACTGGACTACATAAGGATTGTGAAGCATGCATAATATGTGTGGTAAAAGTCTGATCTTAACCGCTTTTGGCCCACTGTGCTGCGATTTTCGAGAGAACGCCGCCACCTACGGCCGTCATCTTTGGCCACCTCGATCAGAGCCCACGTCTGCCTTCCTGGACGAGAGTATTTTCCCATCGATGAAAAATCAGAGAGAAATTAATGTTTAAATAAATTCACCATTCTCTCTGCTGCCCCTGCTGGGGGGGGGGGGGAGGGGGGAGGGACTATAAAACCAGGAAGTGGTGTACCTCAATCAGTCTCTGCAACATGGAGGTTACTCTGAGCTCTGAATGACACTGAACAAATGTTGTTGAAAAATGAAATATGGGTAGTTTGAAGTAAAAAAGCACTGCCTGCAAATGGTTGTTTGGGGGGTTTGGGTTGAAGTAAAAAGGCACTCTCTCTCTCTCTCTCTCCACTCCTCTCTCTCGCCACTTCTCTCTCTCTCCCTATCCCTCTCTCTTTCCCTCTCTCCGCCCCTGTCTCTCTCCCTTTCTCTCCCTCTCTCTCCTCCTCTCTCCCCACCCCCCCTCCCCCCCCCCCCCCCCCCCTCCTCTCCCCTCTCCTTTTCCCCCTCTCCTCTCCCCCCCTTTCCTCCCCCCTCTCCTCCCCCCCTCTCCTCTCCCACCCTCTCCTCTCCTCCCCTCTCTCCTCTCCTCCCCCCCTCTTCTCCTCCCACCACCCTCTCCTCTCCCCCCTCTCCTCCCCCTTCTCCTCTCCCCTCATCTCCTCTCCCCCCACTCCTCCCCCCCTCTCCTCTCCCCCCTCTCCTCTCCCCCCTCTCCTATCCCCCAATCTCCTCTCCCCCCTCCTCTCCTCTCCTCCCGCCCCCTTCTCCTCCCCCCACCTCTCCACTCACCCCCTCTCCTCTCCCCCCTCTCATCTCTCCCCTCGCCTCTCCCCCCCTTCCTCTTCCACCCCTCCCCCCTCTCTACCCCCCTCCTCCACCCACCTCTCCTCTCCCCCTCTCCTCTTCCCCTCACCTCTCCTCTCCTCCTCTCCTCTCCCCCCACCTATCCTCTCCCCCCTCTCCTCTCCCCTCCATCTCCTCTCCCCCCTCTCCTCTCCCCCCTCTCCCCCCTCTCCTCTCGCCCTCTCATATCTCCCCCCACGCTCTCCCCCCCCTCTCCTCTCCTCCCTCTCCTCTCCCTTCTCTCCTCTTCCCCTCTATCTCCCCCTCTCTCTTTCCCCTCTTTTTCTCCCCCTCCCCTCCATCTCCTCCCCCCACTGTCCCTCCCCTAACCCCCCTTCCCTCCACAGAACCACATACCCCCTTCCCTCCACCCTCCCTCCCTCCCTGCTCCCCATCTCTCCCCCCTCCCCTCACCTCACCGCCCTCTCAGCACACTCTTGCTTCCCCCTCTCTCGCCCCTCTATCTCTCCCCTCCTCCCCTCCATCCCCTCCCCCACCCTCCCTCCCTCCCCTAAACCCCCTCCACTCCACACCCCGTACACTCTTCCCTCCACCCTCCCCCTTCCCACCCCCTCGCTGCTCCCCACCTCTCCCCCTCACCCCCCTCTCAGCTCCCCCTCACTCTCCCCCTCACTCTCACCCTCTCTCTCTCTCCTCCCCTCCTCCCCCACCTTTCCCCCCTCAACCACCCTCCCTCTTCTCCTCCCCACCCCCCTATCCCTCTTGCCTCTCTCTCTGTGTCTCTGAGTCTCTGCCCCTTCTCTCTCTCTGCCCTCACTCTCTACCCCCCCCCCCTACCCCTCTCTAGGTGTGACTGCAAGTTGGGGGCTATGCGTCAGTAGATAGGGTGGTTATGGGGTAAAAGGAGCAAATTAATAATATAATATAATATCAAGGGGGGTAATTAGCGTAAGTGCGGGGGGGGTAATTAGTGTGTGTGACGCTGCATGCCGCCTCCCCCCCCCCCCCCACAACCGCACGTTGGGGGAACAGACCCAACGGGTCTGCACTTGGTGTAGTATATGATAAGACATACTAATATACATCCTTCCTCTTAAAGAATTAACTCCTAATAAAATAGAGGTGATAATCACATGCGAAATATTATGTGTACTACATAAAGTACATATAGTATGTGTAAGTAAGCTGGAGGGAAGTTCAAACATAACCCGCGTACTTTACGATGGGCTTATAGACGCGACCTGCACGCGCACAGTAGAGTCCCTGCATTTTCTCCCTTCACCGGAGATGCGATCGGTGGTAGAATAGGTGCAGGAGTTTGAAACTGCATCCCCGATGAAGAAACAGGAGACCTTGTCAGGGGTGGATGCGGCGTAGCCGTAGGCAAAACGACCGGATCAGGAGCGGATGGTAGTGATGGTTATGGTCCGGCCGATGCTGCTGGATGAGGATTAAATCCACCTCCAGTTTAAATTCCATTTGGAATATTTTGGAGGACCAAGAAACCAAGAACCAAGTACCAATTCAATTCAATTCATTTCAATTCTATTTAAAAAACACTTTATTCGTCCCCGATGGGCAATTTAAAAAGGCGCATTACAGTAGCTTTTTAAAAAGGGACACAATCAACAAACATAAGCAGCACGCATACTGCACAATCACACAACACACGCATTTCACAGACACACTGCACAATCACACAACACACACCGCACATCAACATTCAACACATAGTAATGGTTTTTAAAGTGCTTCCTTAGTGCTTCAATTAAAAAGTGCATATAGAAGGTTATTTCATTTCATATGTTCATGAGTCAGTGATCAGCATTAAGAAGCTGGACAGCCCTGGGGATGAAGGGTGCCTTCCTCCTCTGTGCCCGGCAACCCGGACAGCGGAGTCTGCGTCCTGAGGGGAGACACTCAAACTCAGGAAACAGGATGTGAGAGGGGTGCTGAAGAATCCTGCGTGTTAACTTTACAGACTGTTGGTCACATAGGGCAGTGAGAGTTCGGACGGGCTGCTCAATGATTTTTGAGCAGACCTTGACCACATTCAACAGGCGGTTTCTGTTTTGCAGGGTGATGGAGTGGAACCAGCTAGTGAAAGAGAAGGTTATTACATTTTCAATGAATGCGTAGCAGAATGTGGTGAGAATGTCTTTGTTAATCCCAAATGACTTCAGCTTCCTGAGTAGGTACACTCTCTGATGGCACTTTTTAAGGATTTCCTCTGTGTTAGAAGTATACCTGTGCGTTCAGGGTAATACGGATGTGGTGCTGATTCGTTCACAGGCAGGATGTGCTATATATTACGTCTGTAGGCGCCGCCATCGGCATTGACCAAATATGAGCGTGGTTCGGAAGCTGTTTCAGAAATTACACCAAGGCGGGTCGTGACCCTTGTCAGTTTGTAGACGGATCGACCACCTTGGCTAGTGGTGGACATGGTCTGCTCTTCTTGTCATACCATCCTTTTTGATCATCATGCATGTGTTGTAGCCTGGACTGGATTTCGGATGGTGGGATCACTTGTGGTACTAGTGCCTGTTTCGCCACAGTTGGCTCAGTTTGCCTTGACATTAGTCGCTGGGCGGGTGAACCCAATATTGGGTCGTGGGAGATGTTGAGCAGGTTGAGCAGGTCTAGGTATACGTCTGATCCTGCATTGTGGGAGCGTTCCATCACTTGTTTTCAATTGGAGGCGTGGGTTCGGATCCCACTTCTGACACCATGTTGAAATGATCAGACTCACGTGTAGAAATAGTCTTTATTGCAGTACAAACGGAGATAACACAACGTGCTATCATCCCTGTGGTCGGGCATCAAATCTAAAAGAGAGAGAGAGACACACACACACCGGCTTATAGGGCCGGCCCAGGGTAGCGATGAATATATGGACTGGATTACATAAGGAATGTGTAGCATAATCTGTGTGGTGATATATATATAGTAAAGACATACTAATCTACAGTAACTCAGCAAGTCAGGCAGCATCTCTGGAGAACATGAATATGTGAATCAGTCTGAAGGTCCCGACCTAAATGGTCAGCTCTCCATGTTCTCTAGAGATGCTGCCTGACGCACCAAGTTACTCCAGCACTTGGGTCTTTTTATGTCTAACTGTTTATCCTCAGCAGACAACTTTTCTTGATGTGGCTTTACCAAACCAAATGAAAGGAATAAAAAGAGGTACAGCTTGGTGTAACGAAAAAATTAATAATTTGCTTTATTTTAGACAATGATATCCAAGTGATATTCTTAAATGACAACCATTATGGATGCTACCAACCTCACGTGATAAATTTTGCCTTGTACCTACTCTATTTTGTAGTTGAATTGTTGTTGGTTTAACTTTTCGTTCTAAATAAGCACTAACTACAATAAGTGACTGTCAACATTTTATTTTTATCGCTGAATCCAGACATGAACCTCCTGATGTGTTGTAAACATCACAGACTCTTTCCACGTCATTTCCAGTAAGATTGTTAATCTCTTATGATTGATGTTCCTATAAATGTGTAGTTAACTCAGTGTGATAGTTATCTCATTCAATTTAGTACACACTATCTATTCTTACTTCGTCAGTAAATCAAATTGTCATTTAAGGTTCTGAAGTGGGCTTAAATTTGAGGTCCCTCTACATTCCTTCACCACCAGTTCCCTGAAGGTGGAATAGGCTGATTCCAGGTAGATAGGGTGGTAAAGAAAGCTTTTGGTGTGCTGGCCTTTATAAATCAGAGCATTGAGTATCGAAGCTGGAATGTAATGTTAAAATTGTACAAGGCATTGGTGAGGCCAATTCTGGAGTATGGTGTACAATTTTGGTCGCATAATTATAGGGAGGATGTCAACAAAATAGAGCGAGTACAGAGGAGATTTACTAGAATGTTGCCTGGATTCAGCACCTAAGTTACAGAGAAAGGTTGAACAAGTTAGGTCTTTATTCTTTGGAGCGCAGAAGGTTAAGGGGGGGACTTGATAGAGGTCTTTAAAATGATGAGAGGGATAGACAGAGTGACGTGGATAAGCTTTTCCCACTGAGAGTAGGGAAGATGCAAACAAGAGGACATGACTTGAGAATTAAGGGACAGAAGTTTAGGGGTAACATGAGGGGGGAGTTCTTTACTCAGAGAGTGGTAGCTGTGTGGAATGAGCTTCCAGTGGAGGGTGGAGGGAGGTTCGATTTTATCATTTAAAAATAAATTGGATAGTTATATGGACGGGAAAGGAATGGAGGGTTATGGTCTGAGTGCAGGTAGACGGGACTATGGGAGAATAAGTGTTCGGCACGGACTAGAAGGGGGGCCGAGATGGCCTGTTTCCATTCTGTAATTGTTATATGGTTATATGGTTATATCAGTGAGCTTATCAGAAATTGGAATTTGCAGTTGCAACTTACAATGAAGTCCAACGTTTCCTTGCATATGGCATCTTTCACAGTCTCAGGACATCTCAAAGAGATGATGTACATGTTATAGGAGCAGAATTAGGTTGTTCAGCCCATCAGGTCTACTCTGCCGGACAGTCAGTGACGGTTCAGGTCGAGAGTCTGAAGAAGTCTCAACCCGAAATGTCACCCATTACTTCTCGTTGGAGATGCTGCCTGTCCTGTTGAGTTACCCCAGCATTTTATGTCTATCTTTAGTTTAAAATCAGTTGCTGTCAACATAATTTTTCTTTATTGATGACTCCCTTGGTATATGTTCCTCTGTGTATTTCTCCAAAAAACCTCTGAGAGATTTGTTTTACAATTTCCACAATGGAATTCCAGCATCAATGAATGCCTTGTGCAAATCACTCGAAAACTCAGATTTACGACTGGAGCCAGCTGTAAATGTAGTGAGGAGACAAGCTTGGGTATTTCACTTGGGTAGTCTACACCCCAGCGGTATCAACATTGACTTCTCTAGTTTTAGATGGCCCTTGTCTTCTCCATCCTCCCCCTCCCCCTTCCCAGCCTTCCTTCTAATCCTACTGTCCCAACCTCTTCCTTTCTTTTTCCTGCCCCCCCACCCCACATCAGTCTGAAGAAGGGTCTCGACCCGAAATGATGCCAATTTATTCTCTCCACTGAGCCTTACCTGCTGAGTTTCTCCGGCATTTTTTGTCGTCTTCATTTTTTCCAGCATCTGCAGTTCTTTCATAAATAGATCTTGGAGAAAACTGAACCAACGGGCAGCGGCACGAACGAATGAACGACCAACGGTGAAGCCCCGGATTTCGCCCCGGTGGTGGAAGTTTTCTTGTAAGTTATACTATGTTAACACATTAATATTAACGTTTTATCATAGAAAACATTATTGTAATCACGGTACAACTAGAGAAATAGCACAACCTTTGAGCAAAATGGAAAAAAGAAGGCTGATTAGGCACTTGATCGTGAAAAAGGCATTGTCCTGGTGAAATCATCAAAAAAGGCAATGAGAAGGCTTGGCATTCATGGCAAATCCTGGCTCTAACCATAGCATTATGTGCAATTAAATTCCTTGTCCACGCGCAGCTCACACAGTAAAATGTGTGAACGCAGTGATCGTCAAAACAATGGAAAAAAAAGATGTGTAAACAAAGTAGAATGATGCATGATTGTAAAGCAGAAACTGACATATGTACAAAATATATTAAAGTACAATAACGGGCTATCCAATTAAAGAATTAAGAGAATGTTACAATATCTCCGGAAATGGGCTATGAAAGGGTTGATTGATTCATGAGTCAGATACAGTGGGAAAGAACCTGTTCTCAAGTCTCAACATCTAAGTTTTTAAGTCCTGTTTCGTCTCCCAGTAAGTATAAGAGAAAAAGGGAAATAGCCAGGATAGTAGACATCCATGGACATACTTCCAGCATTCCCGATGGCATGCTCCGTGAAGTTGGATTGAATGGAAAGAAGTGACGAGCCTGTGATAGACTGGATTTCCACTGTGGGAAAAAGTCAAGAACCTTCAGGGATAGGTTAATGTCTTAACCTTATTCCCTTTGTTAAGACATTAACCTATCCCTGATTTTCTTCCTCCTGCTCTTTGTCTAGTTAGCCAAATTGAGGTCAATGTTAAACACTCTCCCTCGCAGCAAATCAAAAAAACACAGATAAGTTGATTATTTTTTATTAATATTCTTGGATCAGACATTTGCAAATCAAATAAGCAAAACATTTGGTTGGTATTTGAAAAATGGTGCTGTACTTAACAATTATTTGCAATAGGAAATGAACAATTTGTAATATAGTAGATGATAGAACAAAATCGTACTGACACAAATATTCAATCTGTCAGAAAAAGTCTTCAATAAATATCAGTGAAAGTTAGTTGATATTTGAAATTCACAAATAATCATTTAATTAACAAAGAGGAATGCTTACACAGTATTGTATGTGAAGCTTGGAGTATTTATATTTTAATACCGATATTCAGCTATGCCATTTTTGATCCTATTTATATTTCTTCACTCTGTGATGAGTGATGGATGCAAGATCTGCAACTTAGAATGAAATGACTAACACACTTCTTTGTGGGCTTTGTTTCATCACATCACAGTGCCACAGGATGCACAGTCGCATAGCCGTAGAGGTGTTGCCTCCCAGGTTCGATCCTGACCTCGAGTGCCGTCTGTGTGGAGTTTGTACGTTCTGCTTGTGACCGTGTAGGTTTCCTCCGGATGCTCCGGTTTTCTACCACATCCCAAAGACGTGTGGGTGTGTAGGTTAATTGGCCTCTGCAAATTGCCCCTAGTGTGCAGGGAGTGGATGTCAAAGAGGGATAATGTAGAACTAGTGTGAACAGGTCAATCTGGACTCGATGGTCAATGTGCACTCAGCAGGCCAAAGAGCCTGTTTGCATGCTGTATCTTTCAGTCAATCCAGACAATTCAATCAATCTCTTCTACACTGTCCCAGTCAAAGGCACAGAGAGAAAGTAAGACAAATACACTCAGAATATTTAATTTTGTCGGTATCAAATGTTATTAACTCTTAATATAAAAACTGAAACCAAGCATAGTCCTGTGAGACCGACATTGGTTATAAATTGATTCTCTAGCTTATGATTTCCTTTCTCCACTATAACAAGTTTTGTAATAATACAAATAAGCTAATGGATATTTTTGATGCCACTTTGTGGCTTGGGGTTTATTCACAGTTGTAGAAAAGTGTATTTGCAAACCAATGCAGTAGGACATAAGTAGAACAGACTCTTGTAGAGCAATTTGTAAATATTCTTCCATCATATTATGTTATTGCTTTCCTTATGCTAATCCCAAAATCTACACCACCATCACTATTCTCCGCTCTCATCTGCCACTTCATAATTCATATTTTTTATCTTCCTCTGCTTGAGATATTTATTCAGTTTTCCGTTAACTCTGCTTGAGCTATTTCCTATGGAAAAGTACATGTGCTAATAATGCACAGCGGTAGAGTTGCTGCTTACAGCGCCAGAGGCCTGAATTCAATCCTGCCTACGGTTGCTGTCTGTACAGAGTTTGTACGTTTGCCCTGTGACCTTCATTGGTTTTCTCCAGGAGCTCCGTTTCCCTCCCACATTCCAAAGACATCCAGGTTTGTAGGTTAATTGGCTTTGGTAAGAATTGTAAATTGTCCCTAAGTGTGTGGGATAGTACGGGGATCGCTGGTCTGCTGGTCTCGGTGGGTGAAGGGCCTGTATTTCTAAAACCAAAAAGTAAAACTAATGGGCCTTTCCCACTAAGGCGACTTTTTAGGGGACTGCAGAGGAGACTTTGCAATCGCCATATGGTCGCCACATTTTCACGGGTGGTTGCCGGAGAGTCACCTTCATGGTCATGAGGAGTTCCCACAATTTGGGAACTAGTTGCGGCCTCATTATGTTGAAAATTAGCGTCGACTATAATGAAAGTCGCCATGGAGATTAACGAGAATTCTCGAGCCGTAGATGGGTCACCAGAAGGGTCGAAGGTTCTTGCAGGTTCTCATAGGTTGAAGGCGGTGCTGACCAGTGAATTTCATTGGCTCATTGAGGGAAAAAAGGTAAGCATGAGTTTTCAGAACCAAGGAACCGACGGGTAATGTTAAATGTCCGCTGAACTGAACAGCTGTGCATCTCTGGCTTCTTAAAATTTGTTTCCACCCCTTCTCCCTCCTCCCCCCCCCTTTTTAAAGGACTTACCATACACTGTGCTTTAGTTGTCTTAATTACAGCACCAACTTTCCTGTTCATCGCGGTGTGTGTCTGTATCTCCTTGGCTTTGCACCGTGGGAAAATTTTTAGACAGCGCTCCCCCCCTTGCCTTGTTTCCCCGCCTTTTGCGATGTGTTTATGTGTGTGTGTTCCACTCTGACAGTCGCCGTTCCAGTTCCCGGTTTTCAGGCGACTGCCGGCAACTCGACAGTCCCATCAACCCTTGAAAAATCACCCGAGTGGGACAGCCATTAGCCTTCCGTAAACAGTGGAAGGAAAATTATCTTCATTTCTCCCCACTTTCAAGGGAAAATTCCAAATGAATAATCTTTCATCTGTAAAGCTGGAATATGGAGACATTTCATAGAAGTTAATAAATCAATTTCAAAAATATTATCCAGTATTTATATTTTACGCTTGCATATGGGAACCAAATTACATTTGAGAAAGATTTTAGCAGTAAGGGGGGGGGGGGGGGAGAAGGAAGGAAAAAGGGAAGGAGGAGGAGCCCGAGGGCGTGTGTATGGGGAGTAGACAGCTCGAGGGGATTCAGGAAAGGGAGGAGACAGCAGGCTAACAAAACTGGGAGAATTCAATGTTAATGCCCCCAGGATGCAGACGTCCCCAGGCGGATATGAGGTGCTGTTCCTCCCAATTTCCGGTGTTGCTCACTCTGGCAATGGAGGAGACCTAGGACAGAGAGGTCGGATTGGATGGGAGGGGGAGTTGAAGTGCTGAGCCACCGGCAGTTCAGGTAGGTTATTGCGGACTGAGCGAGGTGTTCGGCGAAACGATCGCCCAACCTCCGATTTGTCTCCCCGATGTAAATCAGCTGACATCTATAGCAGCGGATGCAGTAGATGAGGTTGGAGGAGATGCAGGTGAACCTTTGTCGCACCTGGAACGACTGCTTGGGTCCTTGAATGGAGTCGAGGAGGGAGGTGAAGGGACAGGTGTTGCATTTCTTGCGGTTGCAAACGGAAAGTGCCCGGGGAGGGGGTGGTACGGGAGGAAAGGGAACAATTGACAAGGGAGTTGCGGAGGGAGCGGTATTTGCGGAAGGCAGACATAGGGGGAGATGGGAAGATGTGGCGAGTGGTGGGGGTCACGTTGGAGGTGGCGGAAGTGGCGGAGGATTATGTGTTGTATTTGCCGGCTGGTGGGGTGAAAGGTCAGGTCTAGGGGGACTCTGCCCTTGTTGCGAGTGCGTGGATAGGGAGAGAGAGGTAGTGTTTGCGGGGTATGGATGAGACCCTGGTGCGAGCCTCATCTATGGTGGCGGAGGGGAATCCCTGTTCCCTGAAGAACGAGGACATTTCCGATGCCCTGTGTGGAACGTCTCATCCTGGGAGCAGATGCGGCGTAGGGGGAAGGAATTTGGGAGTAGGGGATGGAGTCTTTACCGGGGCAGGGTGGGAAGACACGTAGTCCAAATAGCCATGTGAGTCAGTTGGTTTGTAGTGTATGTCGGTCAGAAGTCTGTCCCCTGCGATGGAGATGGTGAGGTCAAGGAATGGTAGGGAAGTGTCGGAAATGGTCCAAGTGTATTCGGGTGCCGGATGGAAGTTGGTGGTGAAGTGGATGAAGTCAGTCAGTTGTGTGTGGGTGCAGGAGGGGCCCCAAATCATTCGTCAATTACGGAGTAGAGGGGTCGGGGATGGTGCCCTGGTACGTCTCAACAAGATTGTTCAACGTACCCAACAAGAGGCAGGCGTAGCTGGGGCCATGCGTGTGCCATAGCTACGCCTTGTGTTTGGAGGAAATGGGAGGAGTCTCTAACTTACCAGTTTGAAGTTTGATCTGTATTTTATGAGGAGTTACGATGAGGGATTACGTGAAGAACCCGCTCAGCACGCATGCACGTATTACTTCAAAGCAGCGGTGAGGAATCACAGATAGACACAGTTATTGAAATAAACATAGTAAAGATAAGGAGACATCAGTTTATGAATTTGACCCATATTATTGAGGGTGGGAGCGGAGGGCACGTAACCCCTCATCGTAACTCCTCATAAAATACAGATCAAACTTCAAACTGGTAAGTTCTCGTTTAATCTTACTATTTTACTTCGGAGTCACGTGAGTGATTCCGGGAAGATTTCAAAGCTCTGTGATTTCAAACCGTGTAACAGTTATTACTACATCACTGCCGAAGTCTTTGCGGGAGGAAGTGTGTTATCGTAATCAACCAATGAATCTGTTTGTAGAAAAACACAATGGTATTTTTTTTAACAATAACAACAAATACATTAAATTGCTCCCCTGGCCTTAAATTAAATATTTGCAGTCTGTAAAATCTTTCCTGCAAATAAAACAGGTTTTGCCAACGGCTTATTATACTATTTCTGAACGGTCTTTCCTCCCCCCCACCATCCTGCTGTAGCCAGGGTGTGGTCTATAGGCACGTCCATTCTTTTAGCCGTCGACGTGGATGCTGCCCTGGTGGAATGAAATTTGTACATGGTAGTTTTTATCCCAGCAGCTTTTAGCACCTGCTTGAGCCATCTCGAAAATGTTTTTTATGACTGACCCGCAATGCTTTTCATCTCCCTCGAATATTTTGGTTGTGTCTATGTAGGATAGTAGGTTCATGGCACATAACCGTGTTTCTGACGGGTAAACCCGGAATTCCACGACTGGATTATGTGTTCCTGAACTGCTCTGTTTGATCATTCCCTGGATAACGACAGAGATCTGGTCTGGAGCTGTGAGCATGGTGTCCAGCCGCAATAGGTGTAGTGACTGGACCCTCTGTGCAGATACAAGTGCCATCAACATGAGTGTTTTGAGCATAGATTGTTCCAGGTTGAGGGATCTGGCTGGTGGCCATCCCCTGAGGTATGTCAGGACCACACTGACATTTCATGTGTGGGTACCTTGGTCTAGGGGGTTAGAGTTGTAAATACCCTTGATTAGTTTGACCACCAGCGAGTGGGACCCCATGGCCTGTTGTCCTGGTGCTGGTTTTAAATAGACAGGCAGGGCACTTCTAGCTGTGTTGATGGCTCTGTAGCTGAGTCCTTCATTGTGGTGAAGGTTCGCCAGGAATTCCAGTACGTTGGTAACTGTAGCGGTTGAGGAGGTGGTCCCTGTATCCAGGCAGTACTTCTCCCATGTTCTGATGCTGGACAAGTGCTGTTTTTTAGTGGATATTCGGAGGGATGCTGACATGGTGTCGACGGTTTGTTATGATAATCCCAGTCCCAGATGTGGTTTGTGCAGAATCTGCAACCCAGGAGTTTGATTTTTTTTCATGGCACGGGTGGCTTGTGCCCGACACTGGGTGTTAATAACTCTGGGTCACTGGGGAATACCATCGGAGTTTCAACAACCATGTCATGGATTATTGGGAACCATGGCTATGTAGGCCAGTCGGGTACTA
Organism: Amblyraja radiata; assembly: GCF_010909765.2. NCBI lineage: Eukaryota > Metazoa > Chordata > Chondrichthyes > Rajiformes > Rajidae > Amblyraja > Amblyraja radiata. The sequence goes on along the minus strand of NW_022630090.1, from coordinate 350,679 downwards.
TCAAAATACCTGAAGCAGAGTCCATTTGTATTGTGCGTAGTCCCCGACTGATGAGGCAGAAGGGAGGAAATGCATAGAAGAAGAATTTCTGTATTTTTATTTCTATATTGCACTATTACTACGGACTGACGCTAAACTGCATTTCGTTGTACCCATACTTGTATTTGTGCTAAGACATTAACGTTGAATTGAACTGAATTGAATCCAGTGCGAACGCATCTACCGCTGCTCTATCAGGGTCTGGTTCCCAAGCGACATACATAGGTATCTGGTGACTTAGGCTTGATGCAAATAAATCGATATCTGGCATGCCATATTGCTTGATAACATTTGCGAAAAAACTTTTTTTTGGGGGGTTTTAACATCCATTCGATGTTGTCATTAAATTTACGTGACCTGGTGTCTGCCATTGTATTTAGCTTACCTGGCAGGTAAGTTACTGAAAGCCAAATATGTCTTTGGACACACCATTGCCAAATTGTGTTGACCAACTTGTCGCATGATACCGATTTTATGCCGCCCATATGGTTAATGTAGGCCACCACCGTAGTATTATCTATTTGTAACCGTACATGCAAGTGATGCATATTTATGCATATGCCTTCTCACCATATCCATTGACTCCGCTATCTTTAAGAGCTCTATCAAACTCTCTTGAAAGCATCCAGAGAATTGGCATCCACTAGCAAGAATGTCCTTCCTCAAATTTAGAGACCAAAACTGCACACAATACTCCAGGTGTGGTTTCCCTAGGGCCCCGTACAACCGCGGAAGGAACTCTACGCTCCTGTACTCAACTCCTCTTGTTATGAAGGTCAACATGCAATTCGCTTTCTTCACTGCCTGTTGTACCTGCTTGCTTACTCTCAGTTCTAAAAATCATTAAATTCCAAAATTAATTTTGTACCATTTTGAATCTATTCCAATAATTTGTCCTCCACAGTTAAGCTAACTGGCCTGTAATTACTTGGGCTCTCCCATGCTCCCCTTTTAAACAACCGTGTGTTAGTAATCTAATCCTCCAGTCTTACTCCTGCAGCGAGGAAGAATGAAAATATCACGGTTGGAGCATCTATAATTTCTTCCCTGGCTCCCTTCAACATCCTGGGATATATTTTATCCAAGCCTGGTGAGTTACCCATTGACTAAAATGACCGGCCCTTGATGCCTCCCCTTATTATCTGCACGTCCCATACAATATTTCACATTTGTTTACTATAACAATATTATTCCCCTCGTATAAATAGTTACAACTAATCACGATTCACCTCCGGGGAATTGACAATAGACAATAGATGCAGGAGCGGACCATTCTGTCCTTCGAGCCAGCACCGCCATTCATTGTGATCATGGCTGATCATCCCCAATCAGTACCCCGTTCCTGCCTTCTCCCCATATCATAGAAACATAGAAAATAGGTGCAGTAGTAGGCCATTCGGCCCTTCGAGCCTGCGCCACCATTCAATATGATCATGGCTGATTATCCAACTCAGTATCCTGTACCTGCCTTCTCTCCATACCCCCTGAACCCTTTAGCCACAAGGGCCACATCTAACTCCATCTTAAATATAGCCAATGAACTGGCCTCAACTACCCTCTGTGGCAGAGAATTCCAGAGATTCACCACTCTCTGTGTGAAAAATGTTTTCCTTATCTCGGTCCATAAGGAATTCCCCCTTATCCTTAAACTGTGATCCCTTGTTCTGGACTTCCCCAACATCGGGAACAATCTTCCAGCATTTAGCCTGTCCAACCCCTTAAGAATGTTGTAAGTTTCTATAAGATCCCCCCTCAAACTTCTAAATTCTCGCGAGTACAAGTCGAGTCTATCCGGTCTTTCTTCATATGAAAGTCCTGACATGCCAGGAATCAGTCTGGTGAACCTTCTATGCACTTCCTCTATGGCAACAATGTATTTCCTCAGATTAGGATACCAAAACTGTACGCAATACTGCAGATGTGGTCTCACCAGGACCCTGTACAACTGCAATAGAACCTCCCTGCTCCTATACTCAAATCGTTTTGCTATGAATGCTAACATACCATTCGCCGTCATCACTGCCTGCTGCACCTGCATGCCTACTTTCAATGACTGGTGTACCATGACACCCAGGTCTCGTTGCATCTCCCCTTTTCCTAATCGGCCACCATTCGGATAATAGTCTACTTTCCTGTTCTTGCCACCAAAGCGGATAACCTCACATTTATCCACATTATACTGCATCTGCAATGCATTTGCCCACTCACCCAGCCTATCCAAGTCACCTTGCAGCCTCCTAGCATCGTCCACACAGCTAACACTGCCCCCCAGCTTCGTGTCATCCGCAAACTTGGAGATGTTGCATTCAATTCCCTCGTCCAAATCATTAATATATATCGTAAATAGCTGGGGTCCCAGCAATGAGCCTTGCCGTACCCCACTAGTCACTGCCTGCCATTCTGAAAAGGACCCGTTTACTCCAACTCTTTGCTTCCTGTCTGTCAGCCAGTTCTCTATCCACATCAATACTGAACCCCCAATACCGTATGCTTTAAGTTTGTATACTAATCTCTTATGTGGGACATTGTGGAAAGTCTTCTGAAAGTCAAGGTGGGGAGGAGATGGAGGAGGTGGGGATGGGTGACTTTGCTTCAGTTGACCAGGTGGAGGAAGGGAGTATGTGGATCCCCGGAGCACGTACCTGGACAGAGTAAAGACATCCATCAAGGATATGTCCGTTGTTAACTGGTACCAGGCTGTGCCCAACCACCAGTACACCAGGGGCAGAGCTTTTTCTGAAAGATACAGGAACACCACATGAGACAACGTTGGGCCCCGATGCTTCCCATCAGTGGAAGCGGAGAGAGCTCAGACTCTCCAACACGGAACCCGCTGATACTGTGGAACAACGTGAGGCTGGGAGACCTTCTCCCCTGCAGGGACCACCACAGAAAGTCCACCGCAAGGTGGTGGCAGGTGAACACAGGGGAGCTATGGGCACCCGAGAAAAAATAAGTCGCAGGAATATCAAGGGGACAATAGTACTCCAGCAGCCACGACAGGACGAATGGCCTCCTTTTGTGTCCAGACTAAAGAAATGGGAGATTGTCAATGACACTTCCACCGAGCAGGGAGTATCACCTTTCAACACAGAGAGATTGCCTGGTTGTGGATGGATAGCAGCCCCCTCTGTCCCAGTCAATCTTAGCCTACAATCAACATGGGCAAAGAGAGACACAAAAAGCTGGAGTACCAGCGGGTCAGGCAACATCTTTGGAGAAAAGGAATAGGTGACGTTTCGGGCCGAGACCCTTCTTCATACTGAGAGGCAGGGGAAAGGGAAACAAGTGATGTAGACGGTGATGTAGACAGATATGGAACACATGAATGAACGATATGCAAAAAAGTAACGATGATGAACAAATGGTCCATTGTTGGTTGGCTGTGGGCTCAGTGTTAATGAATGATACAGACAACGAAACTCAACAGGACGACAGTGAAACTAGTACAACGACTGAGGAGGGGGAGGGACGGAGAGAGAGGGATTCTTGAAGTTAGAGAAATCTAGATTTATTGAACATGGGCACGTCTGCTGATCACCACAATGCTGTGTGCGAGGTTGGCCACGGTCCACCACCTTACACTACATTTCAAAAGTGTCCTCGGTGCCACACAGCTGGGGAAATCTAAAGGAGATCCTATTCTTTCATCACCCCAGTGACCCTGGAGCAAAAAACCAGGCCCCCTTAAGTGTTACAATACGACTTCAGTCGGGATCGAGTAACCGAGCATTGACAGTCAGTCGTCTCTTGACTCTATGGTCCTCTGGGCAACTCACCACTCATCTCAGTGAGTGACCCAGTCAGGCTGAGGGAACACACTGGAGTACCAAGCTGGACGGTGTCTTCCTCCCGCACTGACTGTGGTCCTAGGCTGCACGAACAACACAGCACTGGGGACCAGGCCTTGTGCAAACCCTGGCAGTTTAAGGAGGGAGCAGCGGGCTGTACCTCACCACTGGGTCCAGTATCAGCAGGGCACTGGTTGACTGGAGCAGAGTTTTGTGGCCATGGACCACAGACGATGGAAAATTAGTATTGCAGGTACATGGAGACAGCAGCGATATCCAGCCCCACAGCTTGGCAAGGGTATGAGAAAGTGGTGTAACATAGAACTAACGTGAATGGATGATCGAATATTCATTGTGGACTCGGTGGGCAGAAGGACTTGTTTCAATGCTGTACCTTTAAAACTAAAACGTAATAAACACATTGTCCATGATATGAACATGATATGATATAATAATCATTGTGGGACAAAAATGTTGGAGTAACTTATTGGGTCTGGCAGCATCCCTGGAGAACATGGATAAGTGATGGGTGATGTCTTTTTTTTTAACCAGCATCTGCAGTTTCTTGTTTTCTACTAATAATCACAATTATTCCAGATGTTTGCAATGCTGTTAATGGAATACATGCCTCAGATTTATTATATAAATGAGCCATTGTGTATGATTCATTCCTATCCTTTTCTATCTTTATATCATGTACACTCCACCTCGTCCTGCATATTATTCAGTAAAGTGTCATTTAGAAAATGTGAATTCTACATTCAATATTAGATTACTTAAAACACAGACTGTTGATCATTGTTGTGGGGCAAATTGAATCTTAATGAACGCGCCATTTCATTTATTGTTCATCTTTTATTCGCTGGTTTATAAATTGGTGGTCATCTCGACTGGATAACTGACATCATATGAGAATGAAAATATAAGCAGTCTATCCCCCTGGCTCTATTGGGAGCCCACACATAATCAGACTCACCCTCGCTATAACCCTCCGACCCATCTTTAGATGACCATATGTGGTGCCGCCTCTGCTGGCGCATGTGACACACACACACACACACACACACACACACACACACACACACACACACACACACACACACACACACACACACACACACACACACACACACACACACACACACACACACACACACACACACACACACACACACACACACACACACACTATCCAGTGGATTGCAAAAGTTTTCGTGCCCCTTGAAAATGCCCACATTTTGTCACGTTACATCCACAGACGTAAATGTTTTTATTGGGATTTTATGTGATAGACCAACACAAGTGGTGCATAATTGTTAAGTGGTGGGAAAATGATACATGGTTTTCACATTTTTTTACAAATAAAAAACTGAAAAGTCTGGCCTCCAAAAGTATTCAGCCCCCCTGAGTCAATACTTTGTAGAGCCACCTTTCGCTCCAATTACAGCTGCACGTCTTTTGGGGTATGTCTCTACCAGCTTTGCACATCTAGAGACTGACATTTTTGCCCATTCTCCTAACAAAATAGCTCAAGCTCAGTCAGATTGGATGGAGATCGTCTGTGAACAGCAATTTTCAAGTCTTGCCAGAGATTCTCAATTGTATTTAGGTCTGGACTTTGAATGGGCCATTCTAACACATGAATATGCTTTGATCTAAACCATTCCATTGTAGCTCTGGCTGTATGTTTAGGGTCGTTGTCCTGCTGGAAGGTGAACCTCCGCCCCAGTCTCAAGTCTTTTGCAGACTCTAACAGGTTTTCTTCCAAGATTGCCCTGTATTTGGCTCCATCCATCTTCCCATCAACAACTGACCAGCTTCCCTGTCCCTGCTGAAGAAACGCATCCCCACAGCATGATGCTGCCACCAACATGTTTCACAGTGGGGATGGTGTGTTCAGGGTGATGTGCAGTGTTAGTTTTCCGCCACACATAGCGTTTTGCATTTAGGCCATAAACTTCAATTTTTGTCTCATCTGACCAGAGCACCTTCCTCCACATGTTTGCTGCGTCCCCCACATAGCTTGTGGCAAACTGCAAAAGGGACTTCTTATGGCTTTTTTTCAACAATGGCTTTCTTCTTGCCACTCTTCCATAAAGGCCCAATTTGTGGAGTGCACAACTAATAGTTGTCCTGTGGACAGATTATCCCACCTGAGCTGTGGATCTCTGCAGCTCCTCCAGAGTTACCATGGGCCACTTGGCTGCTTCTCTGATCAATGCTATCCTTGCCCGGCCTGTCAGTTTAGGTGGACGGCCATGTCTTGGTAGGTTTGCATTTGTGCCATACATCTCCATTTTCGGATGAAGGATTGAACAGTGCTCCGTGAGATGTTCAAAGCTTGGGATATTTTTTTATAACCTAACCCTGCTTTAAACTTCTCCACAACTTTCTCCCTGACCTGTCTGGTGTGTTCCTTGGGCTTCATTATGCTGTCTGTTCACTAATACTCTCTAACAATCCTCTGAGGTCTTCACAGTACAGCTGTATTTATACTGAGATTAGATTACACACAAGTGGACTCTATTTACTAATTAGGTGACTTCTGAAGGCAATTGGTTCCACTGGATTGTATTTAGGGGTATCAGAGTAAAGGGGGCTGAATACGTTTGCACGCCGCACTTTTCAGTTTTTATTTGTAAAAAAATTTGAAAACCATGTATCATTTTCCTTCCACTTCACAATTATGCAACACTTTGTGTTGGTCTATCACATAAAATCCCAATAAAATACATTCAGGTTTGTGGTTGTAACGTGACAAAATGTGGAAAAGTTCAAGGGGTATGAAAACCTTTGCAAGCCATAAATACACACACACACAGTATATATATATATATATATATATATATATTTATATTTATATATAATGTATACTGTGTGTGTGTGTGTGTGTGTGTGTGGGTGGGTGTATGTGTGTGTATATATATATATACTGGACTAAGTGGGACCCATTGGGTCCCATGTTCACACGGGAGGGCTGGTCCCCCGACGCAATATTCCACCTCTCCACCAATTCCAATATTGGTGGCCAGTGGGGGAGCTTTCTGGAGTGCTGGTATGAGTTCTTGGGGTGGCAGATCAGTCCCTCAAGCCTGATCTGCTGGCAGCTCACTCACGGCTGGTGTGCTGGCAGTTAACTCATAACTATTCCTTGAAATTCCATTTTCAGCAGGGTGCAAGGCCACCAAATTCAGTGCAGTTTTATTCCACTTCAAGCAGGGTCCAAGGCCACCAAATTCAAAAGCAGCTTCATACCATTTCATGCTGGGTGAAACCACCATAAAACCACACAAAACACCAAACTTACAGTTCAGTAGATATTCAGTGTGTTCAATTGATTCATAGCTGAGACAGAGTCATGACATCTCCCTCCCCCATCATGCAGAGACCGAGCCACACCCACACTTCCGGTTTTATAACCCCTCGCCCTCCCACCGGAAAAGGTGTGGCTTTCAGGGCGTGATTGACAGGAGAGAGATTCTCAACATTTTTTAAACACAAATAACACTTTTATTTTTCATTGATGGGAAGAATTCTCTGCACTTGCTCAGCAGAGGGGGGACTGAGTAAGATGGCCAAAAATCACAGCCGTAAGTGTAGCGTTTTATCTCAAATCAATATACAGTGCAAACAGGAACTAAGTGCATTTGTAGTAGTGCCTTTTAACCTCAAGCCAAAGCACCCAAGCCGCCATTTGCAGTGTCTTTCAACCTCAAGCCAACGCACCCAAGCCACCATTTGCAGTAAGTAGTGCCTTTCAACTTCAAGCCAAAGCACCCGCCACCATTTGCAGTAAGTAATGCCTTTCAACTTCAAGCCAAAGCACCCAAACAACCATTTGCAAGCAGTGCCTTTTTACTTCAAACAAACCATATTTTCATTTTCAAACCACATTAAGGGTACTCACAGTTGTGTAGACATTTGTTCAGTTTTATTCAGAGCTCAGAGAGACGTGACCCTTGGCTTCATCCATCTTGCAGAGAGTGAGTGAGGCACACCACTTCCTGGTTTTATAGTCCCTACCACTCCCTCCAGCAGGGGCAGCAGAGAGAATGGTAATATTTTTATACTTCAAGCCAAAGCTCCCAAGGCACCATTTGCAGTAAGTAATGCCTTTCAACTTCAATCCAAAGCACCCAAGCCACCATTTGCAGTAAGTAGTGCCTTTCCAACTTCAATCCAAAGCACCCAAGCCACCATTTGCAGTAAGAAGTGCCTTTCAACTTCAAGCACCCAAGCCACCATTTGCAGTAAGTAGTGCCTTTCAACTTCAATCCAAAGCACCCAAGCCACCATTTGCAGTAAGTAGTGCTTTTCAACTTCAAGCACCCAAGCCACCATTTGCAGTAAGTAGTGCCTTTCAATTACATGCCACCATTTGCAGTAAGTAGTGCCTTTCAACCTCAAACCACAGCTCCCAAGCCACCATTTTCTGTAAGTAGTGCCTTTCAACCTCAAAGCAATGCCCCCACGCCACCATTTGCAGTAAGTAGTGCCTTTCAACTTCAAGCCAAAGCTCCCAAGCCACCATTTGCAGTAAGTAGTGCCTTTCAACTTCAAGCCAAAGCACCCAAGCCACCATTTGCAGTAAATACTGCCTTTCAACTTCAAGCCAAAGCACATAAAACAACCATTTGCAGGCAGTGCCTTTTTACTTCAAAATAAAATATTTTTTTCATTTTCAAACCACATTAAGGGTACTCACAGTTGTGTAGACATTTCTTCAGTGTCATTCAGAGTTCAGAGAGATGTGGTCCTTGGCTTCAACCATCTTGCAGAGAATGAGTGAGGCACACCACTTCCTGGTTTTATAGTCCCTCCCCCTCCCTCCAGCAGGTGCAGCAGAGAGAATGGTGATTTTTTTAAACTTCAAGCCAAAGCTCCCAAGCCACCATTTACAGTAAGTAGTGCATTTTGAACTTTAATCCAAAGCTCCCAAGCCACCATTTGCAGTAAATAGTGCATTTCAACTTCAAGCCAAAGCACCCAAGCCACCATTTGCAGTAAGTAGTGCCTTTCTACTTCATGCCACCATTTGCAGTAAGTAGTGCCTTTCAACTTCAAGCTAAAGCATCGAAACAACCATTTGCAGGCAGTGCCTTTTTACTTCAAACAAACCATATTTTCATTTCAAACCACATTAAGGGTACTCACAGTTGTGTAGACATTTGTTCAGTGTTATTCGGAGCACAGAGCGACGTGACCCTTGGCTTCATCCATCCTGCAGAGAGTGAGTGAGGCACACCACTTCCTGGTTTTATAGTCCCTCCCCCTCCCTCCAGCAGGGGCAGCAGAGAGTATGGTGATTTTAAAAAAAAAGATTAATATGTCTCTGATTTGTCATCGATGGGAAAAAATCCTCCGCACCCGTAAGGCGGAGGGAGGCTCTGGACGAGGTGGCCAAAAATGACGGCCGTAGGTGGCGGCGTTCTGTCGGAAAATCGCAGCACAGTTAGCCAAAAGCGGTCAAGATTATAGATGTAGTAATATACTAGACCAAGTGCAGACCCGTTGGGTCTGTTCCCCCAACGTGCGGTTGTGGGGGGGCGGCATGCAGCGTCACACACTAACTACTCCCCCCTCCCGCACTCACGCTAATGGAGGGGAGGAGGGGGGAGAGAGAGAGAGAG